>NC_141538.1:31798750-31975625 GCF_021556685.1 Rattus norvegicus | reverse complement strand
TTTTAGTGCATTTTAATTCGGCTATAATTCTGGATATTAAAAACCTAAAAGTAGAGCTAAATATTGTTATTTATTGTGGTTACAGGGTCTAAGAATCCTCAGGGCACAGTGATGAGCAGTTTTAGAGCCTTGCTCCCAGGGAAAATACAAGGTTAGGGTTATCAGCCCATCAGTTCATTCCTTTGATTTATGTCTAAAACCGTGGATTTTATATCTGTTCTTCATTCACTAACCCATACCTGTAAGAAGCTTTATCCAGCACTGGTTCTTCTCCATAGGCATTTCAAAAGGTTCTCATACTTAAGGTAAAAATCCAAAAGGTAAAACAGGAACCCAGGGCTCAAAACTTAATGAAAAACAGGAGGTCATGGTATATGTAAATCTGGCACAAAGGACAGATGGGTTACAGCCTGACAGACAGGGAACAGCCTGACAGACAAGATATAGCTTGACAGACCGGTTACAGCCTGACAGACAGGGTATATCCTGAAAGACAGGATAGAGCCTGACAGACAAGTTACAGTCTGATAGACAGGGAACAGCCTGACAGACAGGTTACAGCCTGACAGACAGGGAACAGCCTGATACACAGGTTATAGCCTGACAGACAGGGGACAGCCTGACAGACAGGGTACAGCCTGACAGACAGGGTATAGCCTGACAGACAGGGTAAAGCCTGAAAGACAGTGTACAGTCTGACAGACAGATTGCAGCCTGACAGGTCAGCCTGACAGACAAGGTACAGTCCAACAGACAGGTCAACCTGACAGACAGGGTTACAGCCTGATGGACAGGGTACAGCCTGCCTGACCCCAGCTGCAAGCATACATACAGCTAGATTGTATAACTGCAAAAGAATCCATGCTTTGGACTTTGAAGAACATTTTGCAGCTATGCACATAAAGCTGACCAGTATGGTCTCCGAATGGTGAAGCTTGTCTGCAGTCTGAGACTCAGCCTCTGAGGTACGAAGGACTTAGTGGATGGTTGTGTTGTTCTTGAGTGAAGCTTGTCTTTGCAATGAAGAAATCTGACGCCATTATCAAAGCTGTTAAGGAAGCCACTCCTTGGGCTGGAGAGATGGCTCGACCATTAAAGGCTAGGCTCACAACCAAAGACATAAAGAAGCCACTCCTTACGGCTTATACTGCCTCTCCCTCGATTAACTCCCCATTTAAAGAGCTGTACTGTGATGCGTTTGTGGGTTCTTAGTGCAACAGATTAAATTATTACTTTTGAGGTATAATTTAGGAGTTAGTTCATGTAAACAAATTTATTTACGCCCTTTCTCCATTCTGCGTTCACTACAGCCACAGCTTCTTGTCCTTTATAGCTCAAGAAGGTGGAGCAGGAACCTTGATCCTCCTGGACCCTGGACATGCCACTCACTACACTGTCACCACAGTAGCCTGGGATGAAGACGCGTGTGTAAATTCAGAAATGAGACTGATTCCATGACAGGATCTAGACATTAAAAAGCCGGCCCGAGCCCTCACGCCATACACCTGTTCCTCAGACTGCTGCTTTAACATTTTGTGAATTGACTTCTGAAGTTCCAGAAATACTCCACAGCGTGAACATTCGCTAGATTCCAGTAGATGTTCTAATGCGATTCTTTTTTTAAGCGCTAGCTGTTAGAAGCCTAAGATTTCCTTCCTGCTGCTGCCAGCTGCATGAGGTTAGGCGGGTCACTGCAGTCTCCTGACCTTCCTTCCTTTCATCTGCTACATACAGGCAGTGATGGCTACCTCCAAGAGTAAATACGCAGGTCTAACAAGATAATAAATGCAAAAGAGTTTTGTAAACAGTCAAGGGCTTTAGACACGGGATCTTGTGTACCACGTAAGCCAATGTCAATGCACTAAATAAGCAGCCCGCACCACTGTCTCCAACGCCGTGTTTAAAGATAGAGCAAAAGCGGACACGTTCTAAGCTTTCCCTCTTAATTGTGCCATCACTGCTCATTTTGGAGAGAGAGAGAGAGAGTACGAGTTTGAGGAAATTTCTATACTGCTAAATGCCAAGAAAAGAGGAATGAAATCCCGGAGCTCAAGATTTGTAGAGTTAGTGCCATCTCTAACCTATAGAGGAAAACACCCTGCTGTTTCTTAGGACCCTGCTGTTTCCTAGGCAACCGACCAGTATAAACCAGTTTCCAGAGCCTTCAAAAAGGAGGCGGGCCTCACACGGATCCTATGAGGCTAGGGGTTATAACTGGGCTAAGACTCTTAGCCATGCCCCTCAGAGCGTGTGCAAATCTATGCTAGATTCTCTCACACAATACTGACGCGGAGGATGAGGAAAACTCGCAGTGGCTTAGTGCCAGGTTGGCTGCTCACGGAATTAATATTGATGCAAGTGTCCACATACTTGCCGTTCTTGTCGGTATATAAACTGGCTTTCCACTTTATAACCAAGAGGCCTGATTCACATTTAGATTTGAAAGCATTTGTTGCGCATATATTTTTTTTTTTCTTAGCTGGACTTCTTTACCTTATTGTCTGTGCAACTCACTGTACTCCAGCTTTTAACTCTTCTCAGCCAGCCACACCTGGGATGTGAAACCTCAGAACAGTTGAGCCCGCTGTAGATTCTTTTGACAAATCTCTTCTTTACTGCTCACGTTGTTTACCACTCACAAATTAACGTTAAGGTCTATGCTTTTATTGCATGTGTGTGCATGCCTGCAAACACACACATACATCTACCTAAACACAGATGCATGTGTCCATAAGCACTCGTGCAGAGTCCTGAGAAGGACCTGTGTATCTTTCCCTATCAGTCTCTACCTATTTTTCGCTGGTTAAGCTTGTCCTTTCACAGTTTCCCACATATGTAAAATGTATTCTAGTCACTCTTACTTACATACAAGCCTGTCATAACCTCTCTTACATATTTCTGACAATCACGTCTTTTTTTTGTTTGTTTGTTTGTTTTATGGTTTACTGAGGTTACCAGACACTGTGACATGTGATTGGAATTGTCCATGAGACTCAGTGGGCTCACCAGCTTAGGATAGTTCCCCCACCCCTGAATCTCCCAGTGGCCAATACTTTGTAGGGATGGGTAGAGCTCTCTAGGTTCTCCCATATCTGTCACTGATTATTGACAAGGCAGGATTCAAGACTGCAATGGCCGTGTCATTTTCAGAAGATAGCATTTTGAAGCTGTCTCCCTCTCTTCCAGATTTTATGGTCTTTTACTACCTCTAATGCAAGGTTCCTGGAGCTTTAGAAGATCTACCTTGTTACTTGAGACAGGCTCTAGCACAGAAATTGAAACTCACTGGTTTGGGCTTGGCTGGCTAAGCAGAAAGTACACAGACCTCACGTGTCTCTGTCCCATAATGCTGGGGTTATGGCGTGACTATTGTTACGCTTGGCTTTTACTTGTTACCAGGGAGCCAAACTCATGTCTTTGTTCTTGCTCAAACGAACAAACAAAAAAAAAAGATTTTTTTCTACACTAAGACATCCTAATGTGTTTTTATGTTATACGTTCAATAAGCATTTCAATACACAAAACTTTGACCAACCAATTGAGACATCAGTTTTATGATTTGATGGGCCAATGAGACTTTAAAAACTCCTTTAAGTATACAATAAGTAAAGTGTGAAATGCTGAGTTGACTCTTTTGGAGTGTCATAGGACTTCGGGTCTTAGTGTAGTCAATAAACCATCAAGGAATCAAGCCTGTGGTCCATATAAAGACCATAACTTCTGAAAGCCAGTGATTTTTACCCATACTTCAATGGTTGTTGCTGGTGCTCTCGCAGTGATAGAGATCTAGTCTACTGTTGAGTTGGACTGAAATTCATAATAGCTCCATAAACACATGTATATAAGAAACCATCACTGTTTGGCAAACATCCCTACATGCCCCATTAGTCCTCTAGGAGCAGACGAATCTCTCTGAGGCTGAAAATCAGCTCTCCTCTGTAGCAGCAGCGTTTCCTGCTTACCAGAGCTGCGGTGCATTTCACAATGGTCTTTCCATCTTCTGAGGTCTTCTTCAATTTCTTTCTTCAGTGTCTTGAAGTTCTTGTTGTACAAATCTTTTACTTGGTTGGTTAAAGTCACACCGAGGTACTTTATATTATTTGGGTCTATTATGAAGGGTGTCGTTTCACTAATTTCTTTCTCGGCTTGTTTCTCTTTTGTGTAGAGGAAGGCAACTGATTTATTTGAGTTAATTTTATACCCAGCCACTTTGCTGAAGTTGTTTATCAGCTTTAGTAGTTCTCTGGTGGAACTTTTGGGATCACTTAAATATACTATCATATCATCTGCAAATAGTGACATTTTGACTTCTTCTTTTCTGATCTGTATCCCCTTGACCTCCTTTTGTTGTCTGATTGCTCTGGCTAGAACTTCAAGAACTATATTGAATAAGTAGGGAGAGAGTGGGCAGCCTTGTCTAGTCCCTGATTTTAGTGGGATTGCTTCAAGTTTCTCTCCATTTAGTTTAATGTTAGCAACTGGTTTGCTGTATATGGCTTTTACTATGTTTAGGTATGGGCCTTGAATTCCAATTCTTTCCAGGACTTTTATCATGAAGGGGTGTTGAATTTTGTCAAATGCTTTCTCAGCATCTAATGAAATGATCATGTGGTTTTGATCTTTCAGTTTGTTTATATAATGGATCACGTTGATGGTTTTCCGTATATTAAACCATCCCTGCATACCTGGGATGAAGCCTACTTGATCATGGTGGATGATTGTTTTGATGTGCTCTTGGATTCGGTTTGCCAGAATTTTATTGAGTATTTTTGCGTCGATATTCATAAGGGAAATTGGTCTGAAGTTCTCTTTCTTTGTTGTGTCTTTGTGTAGTTTAGGTATAAGAGTAATTGTGGCTTCATAGAAGGAATTCGGTAGGGCTCCATCTGTTTCAATTTTGTGGAATAGTTTGGATAATATTGGTATGAGGTCTTCTATGAGGGTTTGATAGAATTCTGCACTAAACCCGTCTGGACCTGGGCTCTTTTTGGTTGGGAGACCTTTAATGACTGCTTCTATTTCCTTAGGAGTTATGGGGTTGTGTAACTGGTTTATCTGTTCCTGATTTAACTTCGGTACCTCGTATCTCTCTAGGAAATTGTCCATTTCCTGAAGATTTTCAAGTTTTGTTGAATATAGGCTTTTATAGTAAGATCTGATGATTTTTTGAATTTCCTCTGAATCTGTAGTTATGTCTCCCTTTTCATTTCTGATTTTGTTAATTTGGACACACTCTCTGTGTCCTCTCGTTAGTCTGGCTAAGGGTTTATCTATCTTGTTGATTTTCTCAAAGAACCAACTTTTGGTTCTGTTGATTCTTTGTATAATCCTTTTTGTTTCTACTTGGTTGATTTCAGCTCTGAGTTTGATTATTTCCTGCCTTCTACTCCTCCTGGGTGTATTTGTTTCTTTTTGTTCTAGAGCTGTTAGATGTGCTGTCAAGTTGCTGACATATGCTCTCTCCTGTTTCTTTCTGCAGGCACTCAGAGCTATGAGTTTTCCTCTTAGCACAGCTTTCATTGTGTCCCATAAGTTTGGGTATGTTGTACCTTCATTTTCATTAAATTCTAAGAAGTCTTTAATTTCTTTCTTTATTTCTTCCTTGACCAGGTTATCATTGAGTAGAGCATTGTTCAATTTCCACATATATGTGGGCATTCTTCCCTTATTGTTATTGAAGACCAGTTTTAGGCCGTGGTGGTCTGATAGCACGCGTGGGATTATTTCTATCTTTCTGTACCTGTTGAGGCCCGTTTTTTGACCAATTATATGGTCAATTTTGGAGAAAGTACCATGAGGAGCTGAGAAGAAGGTATATCCTTTTGCTTTAGGATAGAATGTTCTATAAATATCTGTTAAGTCCATTTGACTCATGACTTCTCTTAGTCTGTCTACGTCTCTGTTTAATTTCTGTTTCCATGATCTGTCCATTGATGAGAGTGGGGTGTTAAAATCTCCTACTATTATTGTGTGAGGTGCAATGTGTGCTTTGAGCTTTAGTAAGGTTTCTTTTACGTATGTAGGTGCCCTTGTATTTGGAGCATAGATATTTAAGATTGAGAGTTCATCTTGGTGGATTTTTCCTTTGATGAATATGAAGTGTCCTTCCTTATCTTTTTTGATGACTTTTAGTTGGAAATTGATTTTATTTGATATTAGAATGGCTACTCCAGCTTGCTTCATCCGACCATTTGCTTGGAAAGTTGTTTTCCAGCCTTTCACTCTGAGGTAGTGTCTGTCACAATGGTCTTCAGTATTCAGAGGAGGGATTTTCTGATCATAAAGCTCACCTTTGTCTCTCCATCTTTTGTGGAATGCTCCACTTATAATCTACAAAGCGCCATGGAACACACCATGGGGGAAAAAAAACCCTTGTACAGGCGCACGTCAGCCCTAAGGCCATTGCACGGGCTCACCTGTTTCCAATTCACTTTTCAGGTCCTGTCTCTGTGTGGTTCTGCCTGGCCCCTGAGGAATAAGATGAGCAACTGGGAAGAACGTACATAAGAGAAGTCACTGTGGAATTTGTGACTTTCATTCTTTTCTCTGGAAAATCAAGAAGTTAAAGCATCAGGGTAGGGAATCTAATAGTATTATCAGCTTGATTATCAAAATGTAACTTATTCCCCTCACCCTTTGCCTTATTCTAACTTACCTTTACTAATTCTTAGAATGCATGAACTATGACAACCAACCAGAGCTTCCAGGGACTAAGCCACTACCCAAAGACTATACATGGACTGACTCTGGACTCCAACCTCATAGGTAGCAATGAATAGCCTAGTAAGAGCACCAGTGGAAGGAGAAGCCCTGGGTCCTGCCAAGGCTGGACCCCCAGCAAATGAGATTCTTGGGGGAGGGCAGTAATAGGGGGAGGAAGGGGAGGAGAACACCCATATAGAAGGGGAAGGGGAGGGGTTAGGGGGATGTTTGCCTGGAAACTGGGAAAGAGAACAACATTTGAAATGTAAATAAGAAATACCCAAGTTAATAAAGATGAAAAAAATTAAAAAAAAAGAATGCATGAACTAGCAACTAGGAGAGCTGATTTTGTGAAGCATGTTAAGTATTTTCTAAGAAAGTTAGTGTCATTTTAGCATGCCCAAAGCTTATAGTATAAACTTACTTTTAGTTCATTAATTGTTAAGACAGCCTCATTTTTATACCTCAAGATAATATCAAACAAACTGAGTATGTTCTCGGTGCTATGCTGAATGCCTTGGGAAGACCCAAAGACACTTCAGTCCTGCTCTTGGTGACACTAGAGTAGAACCAGCTAAGTCATGTCATAGGGCCAGGCGGGGATGGGGTTGGGGGTGGGGAGTTGTGAGGCTTTTGTAAAAACAATGTGAGCATAGACATATAGATAATATGATAATGTGATAATGTGATAATGTGAGCATAGATAATGGCAGCATTGGTTTTATAAGTAGCAACTAGCTGTGGGGAGGAAGGAAGCCCAGCGTAGGCACATGTTTACAACAATCTTACCTCTTCAAACTTTCAAGATACGGGCTTTATTTTATCCACAGCTACCAAATAAAATTCCTCTGGGAAAACCTTTCTGTGGTCGGAGACAAATTTAGCTCTCTCTAGAGGCATAGCATTTTTGACTAGGTATGAGAAGAACAGTTGACAGTACCTGATCCACATGTACAGGGTCAGCGGCCACCTTTCCAAAGGGGATGAGAATTGATCCACCCCTGGAACAATTGTGAGACATTCAATAAAAAAGTGAAATCACTCATATCACTTAGCTTTCAATTAGGCGAAGATACTGCTATTTATCAGATGATCGGGGTCTTTGTTACTTTTTTTATTGCTGTGTGAAGACACTATGACCAAGGCAACTTACAAACAATATCAAGTGTTTATAATTTTAGAGAAAGAGACCTCTAAATGACAGGGGTTGTGGAGAGGAACAAGCAGGCGGACCTGACACTGGAGCAGTAGCTGAAATCTTTATATATTATCAGCAAATAGGAGGCAATGATGGAATGGCATGGACTTTTGAAACCTCAGAAGTGACACGCCTCCTCCAACAAGGACACACCTCCTAAAATTCTTTCAAAACAGTTCTACCAACAGGGGACCAAGTATTCAAATACAAGAGAGTATGGAAACCTTTTTCATTCCAATCACCACACGACATGGAGTATAAAATTTTAATCAGGATTTACAAAGATTGCATCCTTGATCTCAAAACCCCTTTTTTCCAAAGGCGTTTAGCAGCCAACAGAAGGACATTGCCCTTGCATAGTCAACACCTAGAACAACCCCCTAAAACTGCAGTTCTTACCTCAAATGCTAAGCCCATTCTCATACCCATATCAGGGAATGTCTTTCGTGTGCGATCTCTGCTCTTTGATTTGTGAAAGGTCTCTGCTTTGAAAGCACTCTTTAAGGGTGCAAGAATCCTAATGCAAGCACATGGCTACTCTAAGAGTGCTACCTTGTCGTATCTGATAGCTATGCTTGTTAAAGAATAAAATCTAACGTAGCACGCTCAGCAATACAACACTGTTTGCAGCCTGATCCCTTCCTTTGTTCTTCAGCCCCTTTGTTCATTCGTCCTGGCTTTCTGTTACTGTCAGAGACTCTTGAGAGAAGCAATTTAAAGGAGAAAAATAGATTCTTAGGCTCATGACTTCAGAGGTTTCATTGAGAGTTGATTAGCTCTATTGTTTTGGACTTGAGGTAAGGCAATAATATCATGGGAGGAAAACATGGAGTGGGGTAAAGCTTCTAATCTCATGTCGGTCAGGAAGCAGAGACACAAATGGACTGGGGAGAAAATATTCCTTTTAATGGTACATTTCCAGGGGCCTACTTCTTTTACCTAGCCCCCTCCTGATGTTTACATCACAGCCCCAAAAAATGCCATCACATTTTGTCTTTTTCCGTGGATTAAAAAAATGATGAAGTTGGAGCCCTTAGGATACAGTCTTTTCCTGAAATCCCATCAGCTGGAAGAAAACCCTTGAACCCATGAGACTCTGGAGAGCAGTTCATAGTCAAACCAAAATACTGCCTGCTTGGGCTCTAATCTTACTGAAAAGCCTACAGTTTTCCAGTTATGCTGGCGAACATACCTTGGTACATGGTGGGACTTATCTTTTCTGTCCAAATGCAGCTCAGCCACAATTCCCTTGTCACCACAGCTTAATCCAGGGCAGACACACTGTCTCAGCCTTTGCCCTTTATCATAAAACATGGACTATATTATTAGAACTCATCATCTATTCTATGCTGTATGCGCTTCAAGAGGAGAGCCCATCAAGACCATTCATCTTCGACCATCCATCATCTAGAAGCGCTCAATAAATTTCAAGTCAGTGACTGAATAAATATCTAGCTATTTTTTCCTAAATTGAATGTGAATTGCTCAGCCATGGGTCATATCTTATTTATCTTTATGTTCTGTTTGAAGCAAAGCATCCGCAGTCAGTTCAACATGACATGCTTGTGGGGATAAACAAATAAAAATTTACCTGGCTTCCTGAAGTCCACTAAGTGACCGAGCTTATAGGGCATATAGGGCTTACCTGGCTATAATGTCGTCCTCAAGGGCACCTGGGGTTTTAAATCATTTTCCAGTATAATTAATAATTAATTGTAAAATTTGTTAAGATTTATTTAAAACATAGTTTTAAAAATTCTGTGCTTATTGCCTAAAACAACCAGAATGTCACCATGAAATGGATAGTGATTTGAAGAAAAAAGAAGAAAAGAAAGAAGTCTCACTCTATTCTTAGACCATAATAAATTGGTTCTAAAAATGTTGGTTGTTGGTCTACTTCTAAGCTAAAACCCAGGGCTTCTGAACTGCACTGAGCACATGATCTCACACCATGATTATAATTGCCCCACTGTCCCCATGGAGAAGGTAAAGTTGGCAGCATCATTTCTCTAAAAACAAACAAACAAAAACAAAAAACCTAGTCTCTTAATAATAACCCTAGTAATCTCCTACCCTCACTGGCTATAAAAAGTTTGATGTAAAATCATAGGTTGAGATCCTAACTACTATAATAGTCTTGGTATGAGCAGTCTATGCCATATGTTCTATCATTATTTGGAATGCATGGGAATAACTTTGGTTCCCCAATGTAATACTGAGAAGAAGATTCATTATCTAACAATGTCCTTTAGCTTCACTTCATCTACTTAAAACACTGGTTCTTTCTTTGTATTTGCAACCTTCAAACATCTTTTTGAGTTTTTTTGTAACATTAAAAAAGGTGAACTGTAGTCACCTTACTGAACTGTAGTACACTTCAGCTTACTTCTGTGTAATTGTACTTTGGTGCACACTGTCCTACCTCCCTCTACCTCCTTTGCCTAGTCTTCCTCTAATATCTAGGGAGTACACTTACTTCCTCTTAAGTTAACCTTCAGAGTTCATCAAAATTTAAAGTTAAAATATTTACTAGGCATGAAAGCACGAACCTAAAAAAAACATGCACTCGTTTATTTAAATGTTGTGAGCAGTTAATTATCAGAAGGTGTTCCTGAACCAGTTCAATCTCTGAAACCAATTTTTCACAAGTATTTATCGACAAGGTGTCTGTCCAATCATAGGGAGACAGAAGAACTTGCTTGATGAGTAGGTATAGCACAAAGGTGAAGGGTTACCTGAGGTGTCCAGGAAGGTGACTTGAGTCACGGAAAGGTGAAGTAATTCATGGCCATGGCTCTTCAGAGGATACAAAATGACCTGGTAAATGAAGTTTTGACTCTCTGGCATCAGATATTTCCACAGGTACATGTGAAGGGCTAATGGTTTCAACCAGTCTAAGCTGCCTCCAAGTTTCTGTTGAACAACCGTGTCAACCGTTACTAATATCACCAATGAGTAGGAAGTATTTCCTACAGCACGGCTAATGGAAATATACATTGCACAGTCATGTGATGTCCAAAATTGGTAATAAAAGCAAGCAATAAACGGCAAGTGAAACTAGAGTGTTTGCCTGGCATTTTCTATTTAATTTCAAGGTAATGATTAAGTCCTAAAAGCCAAATCAAGGACCAGAAGGTAACTCTATTTTTGAATTCCCATAGTAGTTTCCCAGAGATACTCCTGTGTTCTCTGAAAGTTTTAACTCCACTATTTAGAATTTAGAAAACTGATACCCGTGCACTTTTCAGATCATTATGAACTTTACTTTTTCATTGCTGCGCTTGTAAGATTAATCTGTGTTATTACCATAGCACGCCTATTTTTGTATAGACTTTTTCTGTGATTGATTTTACATACATATACATCCGTGTATCATCAAGTATGAATGCCGAATATACTGTTCATGAATGTGTACACTGGCTTCAGTTACAATGATTTTGTGAATTAACTAATAGTGGTATTGTATACTTTAAAATAGCTGCAAGAAAGGTTTTGAAATCAAAAATATTTGAAGTGATGAATATTCAAATCACCTTGATTTGATCACTGTGGTTTGCATATGTGTTAAATGACCATAATACACCCCACAAGTGATTTAATTAGAATAAAATACTAGTAACTTCTACCTGTGTGAGGTCAATAGAGAACATCCTTAACTCTCAAATTCAGAAAGAATGCTTTTCCTTTTTCCTTTTTAACTCAACATGAATTCTAATCTTATGAATTTCAAACCCTTCATCCATGTTCAAATAATAGGAATAGACTTTACTGAAAAGTATACAGCATAGCACCTATAACATATTTATTTGCCAGCACTTTCGTATGCTGATATTGATTATCTTTGATGCCTTTCACCCCTTGGCACCAGCACTGCTTGTTTTGCTCCATGCTCAACCTGGTGCCTTGGGGTTGAGCAAGTTCTCCATTCATAAGTCCACAGATTGCAGCAGACATATGGTCTAGCACAGTTGAGCATCTTTCACATCTGAGGAAGAAGCTTCATGCCTATTACCAGCAAGGCCCTTGGTGCCCCCAAGGTATTAGTATCCAGCCCGGTCTGGATCTCTTCTGTGATCAGCTTCAGATGGGTTGATTAACTTTGATTAAAGCCAAGTCTGCTCTTGTTCTAAGTAACACGGAAACTACTCGTAGGCCTCTGGTTTCTTAATCCCCTTATTACAACTTCCCAGAATGGAGTCCACTTTGTGACAACTCGACTTGGAATGAGCCACAGTTACGGGAGAGATGAGGACAGGCTAATCCCACATCACAGTATATGTTACCGAGCCAGCAGCCTGTGCTGTGAGTGAGTGGTGAGGCCCTGGGCAGTGGTCCCTGAGAGGAAGTATTAGTAACAGGGCAGTTGTGCACACAGACAGCACTCGAAATTATTCTTTCTTCAAAAGACCCCTTTGATTTTCTCTACCCTGTAACTCTGAGATTTGTACAAGTTGACCTTTTAGGGGACAGGGAGTTGTAATTTTTCCTTGTGGGTGTGAGTGTTCTTGAATGTGCAGGTGTGCATGTGTGTACCAGTGAAGGTGGAGTTCGGAGGACTCAGGCATTCTCCTCCTTGTCTTTGAGACAGGATCTCTAGCTTGGAAGCGTGACTCCCCCAGGAGACTAGGCTGGTTTGCCTGGCACCTCCCAGTCTCTTTCTCTTCAGTGTCAGGATTCCAGGCATGAACAAGAATGCTTACTTGATCCAGAAGCTGGGGACTGAATTCAGATCTCCACAATTCAAGGGTCAGGTTTCAAATGTTGGAGTCAGGAGCTTGACTAATGCCGCTGGCAAAGGGAAACCCTTTATTCTGCAGCTGAGGCACTGAAGTGAGAATAATATGGACGGGAAGAAAGCAAAGACTTGTCCTCCTGATGAGAAAACCCTCAATTGTAAGGCAACAAAGCCATCTCTTCTTAAAAGGGAGGTGCCTGTTTCCTTCCTGGGACCTGACATAGCCCAAAACTATCTAGGGAAAGTGAAGGTTATTTCCAGCATACAAGGGTGCTTCCTCTAAGCTTGTACTTCCCAGGAAAGTAAAGTGCTTCTTCAAAAACTGATGGCTGGCAAGCCCGCAGATATTCCTGTGTGGTCTCAACAGAAAAGGCCTCATCTTAGTGGACCCCTCTCCCAGCTTGAATTCGTCTTCCCTAGCTATGGTGCACAGATTAGCTGAATCCTTGCAAAATCTTTACTTGATACTGGTTCTGTTTGTTTGTTTGTTGTTTGTTTTGTTTTACTTGTTGAGTAGTTTGGCTTAAGCAAAAAGTTGTAAGCACATCCAATAGAGACACTGCTTCTGTCTGTAATGGTTCTGAGGACCCATGGCCAAAGAGAACTACTCTCAGGATTAAAAAACAAAATATTCCTGTTCAGAAAGAACGAGGGAAAAAGCTACTAATGGAATGGCCTCTTCAGAACTTCAAGTCTAGATGACCCTGTTGTACGCGTATTTAAAGAGTTTTTAAGAGGTCCTGGCTGCTTTTGGAAGTAGAGCAGGAAGTAGGCCTCAGCCACTGCCATTTTCATTGACAAGGTCAGGCTAATGCCCTCTGCTTCTGTACATTAGAGCAACCCTCCCCATCGGGAAGCTGCCTGCATCGCTGCTGACAGCTGCTTTGCTTTCTCTGTAGTGATTTCCTTGAGTGGGCCAATGTCAAGGGGTTAGGAAACACACAGTTGTCAAGCCAGGTTCACTGCTCCCATTCATCCCCCTAGATCTCCACAGCTGTATGCAACCCCACTCTTGCTCTCATCAGAATCCCAATGTGGTCAGCAGGAACCTTTAACCTGGGCTCAGAGACTGGAGTCAACTGACCCTGCAGTCAGGAGACAGATTCCAAGCGTGGTAAAGGCTTGAGAATATAATTTGAGTCTTCTACCGATGTGACATTGGTCAGAGTCTCATCTCAGAGCTGTACCTACACACAAGATGCCAAATGACTTTGCCCCCAAGAAGTAAACACCTTTCTATAGTCTGCTGTAAGTTTTTTCTTAAAGATCTTTATTATACAAATTATTTATAAGAAATTTTGCACGGAGACACTCCTTTCAACTCCTTAAAGAATTATTTTTCATTGTATATTGCACAGAATAAATACCACTTAAAAAATGTAGTTTCAATAAAGTGGAGAATCAATTACATAAGCAGTTACTGCAGGCTGGGGAGGGCCAGTGGGCTTAAGAAGAAGTTTGTCACCAGATACAAAATTCCACTTAGGAATGAAGATTATGTTCAAGTAGTTTGTGCTAGGGGGGAAAAGAGAGAGAGAGAGAGGAGAGAGAGAGAGAGAGAGAGAGAGAGAGAGAGAGAGAGAGAGAGAGAGAGAGAGAGAGAGAGAGAGAGAGAGAGATTTTTGACACAAGGTAGAGCACATTGTTTGTTGGGTCCTAGGAGAAGAAATCTCCGTTTAGCACTTGGCACACAAATATCACCAGGTGGTTTTGTGGCCATAAAAATAAAGCTGTACTTTTCAGCAAGGGGGAAGCATCATTATGTCCCAGGTGAGTCAGGAAGGACGGAAAGGGAAAGTGTCTATTTTGGGGCTGTGCGCGCAGCTGACAAAGCGAGCTGCCTGCCAGAGAGACGCAGCTGCATCCTTGCGCGGCTGTCTGTCCACCTGTGCGCCCAGCCGGTGCCCTGCTGATTGCCCCTCTGCGTTTCTGCTCGGCTTTTTCTGAAAGTTAGAAGAAGCAGAAGCAAATGTGACAGCATTTCCTACGGTGTTCTGTTGCCCTGATATGTGGCCAATAAATAAAAATATTCCAGGCAAGGAAAGGACTTCATCTACATAAAAGGAACTTCATCCAGTTTGCCAATTTGACCCTGGGGCATTTAAATCCATGTCAGGAGTAGTGAAATATCTCAGCCTTGCCTCTAATCCTATTTATCCAGCGGTGGTGGTCCTTTGGTCATTAGTAACCATGTTCTATCTAAATACTTTGAAGTGTACACTAAGGCAGTTTCCAGGTACAGTAAACACCGGATTAAAGTGATATTACGAAGCAGTATTTTACGAGAGTATCTTAAATGGTAACTGGGCAACAAGCTTGATGTCCAAATGGATCCTGCTGTCATAATTTTTGCTTGGAATTAATTTCCAAATACATTTCTTGCAAAAGGAATGGTACTTCTCAGTAAATATTTAAATGGCAGGGACTTAGAAAAGGCTCAAAGCAAACTCGCTGTCCTTCCTAAAAACACTGTTGTTCTAGACAAGGGAAAAGAATCTTCCCAGAATTTCCTCGGTTAGGTAATTTGAAGTGAGACAAGACTTGTGATTAATCAAATTTAATATCCGGGGAGAATCTTCAATTTGAAGAAGTAAACAAAAAGAAACCTAACTGCACAGATTAAGCTAGAGAATTGCAATGGAAACTTCTATGTGTGATTTGGGAGATTTTCATGGCTCCCGTGGAAGGAGATCTACCTCACCAATGGTTAATGACAGCACTCTTGGTGCTGGGGCCACAGGGATAGGAGGTGTGAACTGAATAGACCCAGGATTCGGACACTTACAACGAATAAGTCTGGCCTTCCCTGGGAGCAAAGTCCCATGGGCTACAACATCAGCAAATACTTTTGAGAAACAAACGACCTTGAAGCTCAGTTCTCAAAGTCAGAACTAGAGAGCTGGATATGAGGGGTGAGCTTGGAAATTCTTTCTTATGGTTTCTGAAGCTCATGCCAAAGAGCTTAAACATCAGAGGTGTGTGCAGACCTTTGCATCAAGATAAAGAAACTTGAAGAAATGAAGATAGAGAAGAGTCATTCAGGGCCGGAAGGGTAAGGAAAGCAGGTTGCCAGCCAGTTCATCAAGGGAGGGCTAAACACTTACAACAACACATAAAATGTGTGATGCAATCTTAAAGTAAAACAAAGATATTATTTATATACACATAATATATACATGCATGCATGTTTTAGACTATATAAATAAACATATATTTCACACATATACACTGAGACATATTTCTCTACAGTAATGTTCTCTCTTTGAAGGAGAAATGCTCAGAAAAGAAACTTTGTATGGACATAAAATAAAGGGAATAAAAAAATCTAGATTGATTTTCCATTTATTGTCCAAGTACATTTTTATCAGAGATTAGATCCAGTCTGAGTAGTCACCAGCACTTAGTGCCCTCCACATTTCTATCATATGGTCAAGCAACTGAGGATAACAAAAAGAGTTGCTGAATGGATCATTGCAGGCATATTGCAGCTGCGAATCACTGAATGCTGGGATAAGGAAACATGGTAGGAAAACGGAGAGGGGCAGTACAGAAGACAGAATGTCAGGCCAAAACTAATAAAGATATTAATATGACTGCTGGGTCTTCAGGGGGTTAGATGATAAAAATGGGAGCAGGAGAAAGCAAAATATATGGACAATCTATAAGCAGAAGCCTTAAACAAGATAGAGAATGATTGTCACAAAGATGGACACCATGTGTAGAGAGGGCTACAGGGAGTTGAGCAAACTCACAACAATTGTTACCCTGTGTGCCTGGACCAGGAATAAGACGTGACCAAACCATAAGTTATTACGTTCCTGACTTCAAGGAGAAAAACCATCTTTTTTAAGTATATAAATTCACAAAAGTAAGTGGAACCTATATATGAGTGCTAGTGCACACATGGGCCTATGGGTGCACACCTACATGTTGACAAGGACCAGGTCAGTATACTGACCCCCTATAACTTTCTGCCTCATCCGCTGGAGTCTCTCACTGGTGTTCCCACTGACCCTGGAGCTAAGCATTAGTAGTGTAGCAAGCCTTAGTAATCCTCCTGCCTCCATTTTTACAGTGGTGGTATTGTAGGTACTTTTTTTTTATTGACTTGAGTATTTCTTATATACATTTCGAGTGTTATATTCCCTTTTCCGGTTTCCGGGCAAACATCCCCCTAATCCCTCCCCCTCCCCTTCTTTATGGGTGTTCCCCTCCCCATCCTCCCCCCATTGCCGCCCTCCCCCCATAGACTAGTTCACTGGGGGTTCAGTCTTGGCAGGACCCAGGGCTTCCCCTTCCACTGGTGTTCTTACTAGGATATTCATTGCTACCTATGGGGTCAGAGTCCAGGGTCAGTCCATGTATAGTCTTTAGGTAGTGGCTTAGTCCCTGGAAGCTCTGGTTGCTTGGCATTGTTGTACATATGGGGTCTCGAGCCCCTTCAAGCTCTTCCAGTTCTTTCTCTGATTCCTTCAACGGGGGTCCTATTCTCAGTTCAGTGGTTTGCTGCTGGCATTCGCCTCTGTATTTGCTGTATTCTGGCTGTGTCTCTCAGGAGCGATCTACATCCGGCTCCTGTCGGTCTGCACTTCTTTGCTTCATCCATCTTGTCTAATTGGGTGGCTGTATATGTATGGGCCACATGTGGGGCAGGCTCTGAATGGGTGTTCCTTCAGTCTCTGTTTTAATCTTTGCCTCTCTCTTCCCTGCCAAGGGTATTCTTGTTCTCCTTTTAAAGAAGGAGTGAAGCATTCACATTTTGATCATCCGTCTTGAGTTTCATTTGTTCTAGGCATCTAGGGTAATTCAAGCATTTGGGCTAATAGCCACTTATCAATGAGTGCATACCATGTATGTCTTTCTGTGATTGGGTTAGCTCACTCAGGATGATATTTTCCAGTAGGTACTTTTATAATCACTCCATTTTCCTTTTTTAATGTGGGTCCTGGGCATTTAAAAGTCAGGTCTTTATCCTTCTTCAGCAACCACTCTTACCCACTGACCCAACAAGGGGTCTTTTAAGGAAGACATGTGCATGCAGACTTTTACCACAGAGAATACTTGGAAACAGAGGCTTAACACTGCAGGTAAAATTTTAATACTGTACACTGTGAGCTGAAAAATGATTCGTTTCAGCACCTGGGCCGGAGAGAAAGGAAAGGGACTTCACAATGTTGAGAGTGTGAATACTCACTTCTGATCTGATCTGTAGGCTGATCAACTACATGTCTTATCCACTTTAGTAGCCGAATGGCTATGCTGTGTTTAGCTCATAGCTCTTGTTGGTTTGCTTTTTATAATACTCAGTGAGTAATTTTGGATCCTTCCTCTTCTAAGTCAGTAACTTCCTCTTCCAGAAGGATGGTGTCTGTTCTTTGCAGCACATAGAATACATTCCCCATCCTGTGAGGGCTGCTGCAGGAATATCCGTGTGAGTTTTATCCTTTAGCCCTAAGGGTAGAAGACAGTCTCAAAGATGTTCCAAGCAATACAGATATCAACTACCCAGATGTGCACAGCTGCTAAGAGCATGGTACTGCAGTGAAGTCTCTCTCAGGGTGCCACCTAAATGGCATTCATTAAGAAGTTCAAAGATACAAACACACACACACACACACACACACACACACACACATGGGGGAGGAGGAGATAGAGATGGGGTAGGAATGGGAAAGGAGGGAGAGAGATGGAGAGGGGGAGGAGGGGAGGGAGGGGGCAGGACAAAGAAATACTACAGTGAGGCTACAACAGTACTTCTTGGCTATACCTGGAATACGTTAACTTTTTGATCCCTTCTGTTTCCAGATGTGAGTTTAGGAAAAATAGAAATGAATAATTTTTTCAATAGATACCACTGATCAAGGTAATACAAACTATTTAAATACACCTATAACCCGCAGAATTCTATCCTACTTTCTTTTTTTTTTTGTTTGTTTGTTTTTATTTATTTTTTTTATTATTTTTTTTTATTAACTTGAGTATTTCTTATATACATTTCAAGTGTTATTCCCTTTCCCGGTTTCCGGGCAAACATCCCCCTTCCCCCTCCCCTTCCCTGCCTAGGGTATTCTTGTTCCCCTTTTAAAGAAGGAGTGAAGCATTCACATTTTGATCATCCGTCTTGAGTTTCATTTGTTCTAGGCATCTAGGGTAATTCAAGCATTTGGGCTAATAGCCACTTATCAATGAGTGCATACCATGTATGTCTTTCTGTGATTGGGTTAGCTCACTCAGGATGATATTTTCCAGTTTCAACCATTTGCCTACGAATTTCATAAACTCGTTGTTTTTGATAGCTGAGTAATATTCCATTGTGTAGATGTACCACATTTTCTGTATCCATTCCTCTGTTGAAGGGCATCTGGGTTCTTTCCATTTTCTGGCTATTATAAATAAGGCTGCGATGAACATAGTGGAGCACGTGTCTCTTTTATATGTTGAGGCATCTTTTGGGTATATGCCCAAGAGAGGTATAGCTGGATCCTCAGGCAGTTCAATGTCCAATTTTCTGAGGAACCTCCAGACTGATTTCCAGAATGGTTTTACCAGTCTGCAATCCCACCAACAATGGAGGAGTATTCCTCTTTCTCCACATCCTCGCCAGCATCTGCTGTCACCTGAGTTTTTGATCTTAGCCATTCTCACTGGTGTGAGGTGAAATCTCAGGGTTGTTTTGATTTGCATTTCCCTTATGACTAAAGATGTTGAACATTTCTTTAGGTGTTTCTCAGCCATTCGGCATTCCTCAGCTGTGAATTCTTTGTTTAGCTCTGAACCCCATTTTTTAATAGGGTTATTTGTTTCCCTGCGGTCTAACTTCTTGAGTTCTTTGTATATTTTGGATATAAGGCCTCTATCTGTTGTAGGATTGGTAAAGATCTTTTCCCAATCTGTTGGTTGCCGTTTTGTCCTAACCAAAGTATCCTTTGCCTTACAGAAGCTTTGCAGTTTTATGAGATCCCATTTGTCGATTCTTGATCTTAGAGCATAAGCCATTGGTGTTTTGTTCAGGAAATTTTTTCCAGTGCCCATGTGTTCCAGATGCTTCCCTAGTTTTTCTTGTATTAGTTTGAGTGTGTCTGGTTTGATGTGGAGGTCCTTGATCCACTTGGACTTAAGCTTTGTACAGGGTGATAAGCATGGATCGATCTGCATTCTTCTACATGTTGCCCTCCAGTTGAACCAGCACCATTTGCTGAAAATGCTATCTTTTTTCCATTGGATGGTTTTGGCTCCTTTGTCAAAAATCAAGTGACCATAGGTGTGTGGGTTCATTTCTGGGTCTTCAATTCTATTCCATTGGACTATCTGTCTGTCTCTGTACCAATACCATGCAGTTTTTATCACTATTGCTCTGTAATACTGCTTGAGTTCAGGGATAGTGATTCCCCCTGAAGTCCTTTTATTGTTGAGGATAGCTTTAGCTATCCTGGGTTTTTTGTTATTCCAGATGAATTTGCAAATTGTTCTGTCTATCTCTTTGAAGAATTGGATTGGTATTTTGATGGGGATTGCATTGAATCTGTAGATTGCTTTTGGTAAAATGGCCATTTTTACTAAATTAATCCTGCCAATCCATGAGCATGGGAGATCTTTCCATCTTCTGAGGTCTTCTTCAATTTCTTTCCTCAGTGTCTTGAAGTTCTTATTGTACAGATCTTTTACTTGCTTGGTTAAAGTCACACCGAGGTACTTTATATTATTTGGATCTATTATGAAGGGTGTCGTTTCCCTAATTTCTTTCTCGGCTTGTTTCTCTTTTGTATAGAGGAAGGCAACTGATTTATTTGAGTTAATTTTATACCCAGCCACTTTGCTGAAGTTGTTTATCAGCTTTAGTAGTTCTCTGGTGGAACTTTTGGGATCACTTAAATATACTATCATGTCATCTGCAAATAGTGATATTTTGACCTCTTCTTTTCCGATCTGTATCCCCTTGATCTCCTTTTGTTGTCTGATTGCTCTGGCTAGAAATTCAAGAACTATATTGAATAAGTAGGGAGAGAGTGGGCAGCCTTGTCTAGTCCCTGATTTTAGTGGGATTGCTTCAAGTTTCTCTCCATTTAGTTTAATGTTAGCAACTGGTTTGCTGTATATGGCTTTTACTATGTTTAGGTATGGGCCTTGAATTCCTATTCTTTCCAGGACTTTTATCATGAAGGGGTGTTGAATTTTGTCAAATGCTTTCTCAGCATCTAATGAAATGATCATGTGGTTCTGTTCTTTCAGTTTGTTTATATAATGGATCACGTTGATGGTTTTCCGTATATTAAACCATCCCTGCATGCCTGGGATGAAGCCTACTTGATCATGGTGGATGATTGTTTTGATGTGCTCTTGGATTCAGTTTGCCAGAATTTTATTGAGTATTTTTGCGTCGATATTCATAAGGGAAATTGGTCTGAAGTTCTCTTTCTTTGTTGTGTCTTTGTGTGGTTTAGGTATAAGAGTAATTGTGGCTTCATAGAAGGAATTCGGTAGGGCTCCATCTGTTTCAATTTTGTGGAATAATTTGGATAATATTGGTATGAGGTCTTCTATGAAGGTTTGATAGAATTCTGCACTAAACCCGTCTGGACCTGGGCTCTTTTTGGTTGGGAGACCTTTAATGACTGCTTCTATTTCCTTAGGAGTTATGGGGTTGTTTAACTGGTTTATCTGTTCCTGATTTAACTTCGGTACCTCGTATCTGTCTAGGAAATTGTCCATTTCCTGAAGATTTTCAAGTTTTGTTGAATATAGGCTTTTATAGTAAGATCTGATGATTTTTTGAATTTCCTCTGAATCTGTAGTTATGTCTCCCTTTTCATTTCTGATTTTGTTAATTTGGACACACTCTCTGTGTCCTCTCGTTAGTCTGGCTAAGGGTTTATCTATCTTGTTGATTTTCTCAAAGAATCAACTTTTGGTTCTGTTGATTCTTTGTATAATCCTTTTTGTTTCTACTTGGTTGATTTCAGCTCTGAGTTTGATTATTTCCTGCCTTCTACTCCTCCTGGGTGTATTTGTTTCTTTTTGTTCTAGAGCTGTTAAATGTGCTGTCAAGTTGCTGACATATGCTCTCTCCTGTTTCTTTCTGCAGGCACTCAGAGCTATGAGTTTTCCTCTTAGCACAGCTTTCATTGTGTCCAATAAGTTTGGGTGTGTTGTACTTTCATTTTCATTAAATTCTAAAAAGTCTTTAATTTCTTTCTTTATTTCTTCCTTGACCAGGTTATCATTGAGTAGAGCATTGTTCAATTTCCACGTATATGTGGGCATTCTTCCCTTATTGTTATTGAAGACCACTTTTAGGCCGTGCTGGTCCGATAGCACGCATGGGATTATTTCTATCTTTCTGTACATGTTGAGGCCCGTTTTTTGACCAATTATATGGTCAATTTTGGAGAAAGTACCATGAGGAGCTGAGAAGAAGGTATATCCTTTGGCTTTAGGATAGAATGTTCTATAAATATCCGTTAAGTCCATTTGGCTCATGACTTCTCTTAGTCTGTCGACATCACTGTTTAATTTCTGTTTCCATGATCTGTCTATTGATGAGAGTGGGGTGTTGAAATCTCCCACTATTATTGTGTGAGGTGCAATGTGTGTTTTGAGCTTTAGTAAGGTTTCTTTTACGTATGTAGGTGCCCTTGTATTTGGGGCATAGATATTTAGGATTGAGAGTTCATCTTGGTGGATTTTTCCTTTGATGGATATGAAGTGTCCTTCCTTATCTTTTTTGATGACTTTTAGTTGGAAATTGATTTTATTTGATATTAGAATGGCTACTCCAGCTTGCTTCATCCGACCATTTGCTTGGAAAGTTGTTTTCCAGCCTTTCACTCTGAGGTAGTGTCTGTCTTTGTCTCTGAGGTGTGTTTCCTGTAGGCAGCAGAATGCAGGGTCCTCGTTGTGTATCCAGTTTGTTAATCTATGTCTTTTTATTGGGGAGTTGAGGCCATTGATATTGAGAGATATTAAGGAATAGTGATTATTGCTTCCCGTTATATTCATATTTGGATGTGAGGTTATGTTTGTGTGCTTTCATTCTCTTTGTTTTGTTGCCAAGACGATTAGTTTCTTGCTTCTTCTAGGGTATAGCTTGCCTCCTTATGTTGGGCTTTACCATTTATTATCCTTTGTAGTGCTGGATTTGTGGAAAGATATTGTATAAATTTGGTTTTGTCATGGAATATCTTGGTTTCTCCATCAATGTTAATTGAGAGTTTTGCTGGATACAGTAACCTGGGCTGGCATTTCTGTTCTCTTAGGGTCTGTATGACATCAGTCCAGGATCTTCTGGCCTTCATAGTTTCTGGCGAGAAGTCTGGTGTGATTCTGATAGGTCTCCCTTTATATGTTACTTGACCTTTTTCCCTTACTGCTTTTAATATTCTTTCTTTATTTTGTGCGTTTGGTGTTTTGACAATTATGTGACGGGAGGTGTTTCTTTTCTGGTCCAATCTATTTGGAGTTCTGTAGGCTTCTTGTATGTCTATGGGTATCTCTTTTTTTAGGTTAGGGAAGTTTTCTTCTATGATTTTGTTGAAGATATTTACTGGTCCTTTGAGCTGGGAGTCTTCACTCTCTTCTATACCTATTATCCTTAGGTTTGATCTTCTCATTGAGTCCTGGATTTCCTGTATGTTTTGGACCAGTAGCTTTTTCCGCTTTACATTATCTTTGACAGTTGAGTCAATGATTTCTATGGAATCTTCTGCTCCTGAGATTCTCTCTTCCATCTCTTGTATTCTGTTGGTGAAGCTTGTATCTACAGCTCCTTGTCTCTTCTTTTGGTTTTCTATATCCAGGGTTGTTTCCATGTGTTCTTTCTTGATTGCTTCTATTTCCATTTTTAATTCCTTCAACTGTTTGATTGTGTTTTCCTGGAATTCTTTCAGGGATTTTTGTGACTCCTCTCTATGGGCTTCTACTTGTTTATTTATGTTTTCCTGGAATTCTTTCAGGGATTTTTGTGTCTCCTCTCTATGGGCTTCTACTTGTTTATTTATGTTTTCCTGGAATTCTTTCAGGGATTTTTGCGATTCTTTCAGGCATTTTTGCGATTCCTCTCTGTAGGCTTCTACTTGTTCTCTAAGGGAGTTCTTCACGTCTTTCTTGAAGTCCTCCAGCATCATGATCAAAAATGATTTTGGAACTAGATCTTGCTTTTCTGGTGTGTTTGGATATTCCATGTTTGTTTTGATGGGAGAATTGGGCTCCGATGGTGCCATGTAGTCTTGGTTTCTGTTGCTTGTGTTCCTGCGCTTGCCTCTCGCCACCAGATTATCTCTAGTGTTACTTTGTTCTGCTATTTCTGACAGTGGCTAGACTGTCCTATAAGCCTGTGTGTCAGGAGTGCTGTAGACCTGTTTTCCTCTCTTTCAGTCAGTTATGGGGACACAGAGTTCTGCTTTCCGGCGTGTAGTTTTTCCTCTCTACAGGTCTTCAGCTGTTCCTGTGGGCCTGTGTCTTGAGTTCACCAGGCAGCTTTCTTGCAGCAGAAAAGTTGGTCTTACCTGTGGTCCCAAGGCTCAAGTTCGCTCGTGGGGTGCTGCCCAGGGGCTCTCTGCAGCGGCAGCAACCAGGAAGACCTGTGCCGCCCCTTCCGGGGGCTTCAGTGCACCAGGGTTCCAGATGGTCTTTGGCTTTTTCCTCTGGCGTCCGAGATGTGTGTGCAGAGAGCAGTCTCTTCTGGTTTCCCAGGCTTGTCTGCCTCTCTGAAGGTTCAGCTCTCCCTCCCATGGGATTTGGGTGCAGAGAACTGTTTATCCGGTCTGTTTCCTTCTGGTTCTGGTGGTGTCTCAGGCACAGGGGTCCTGCTGCTCCTGGGCCCTCCCCCACGGGAGCCCAGAGGCCTTATACAGTTTCCTCTTGGGCCAGGGATGTGGGCAGGGGTGAGCAGTGTTGGTGGTCTCTTCCGCTCTGCAGCCTCAGGAGTGCCCACCTGACCAGGCGGTTGGGTCTCTCTCTCACAGGGTCTGGGGGCAGAGAGCTGCTGCGGGCCGGGATCCGAGGGTGTGGGACTTCCGGTAAACACAGAACGTGCCCGGTTCTACAGGAATTCTGCTTCCGTGTGTCCCAAGCTCACCAGGCAGCTTTCTTGCAGCAGACAAGTTGGTCTTACCTGTGGTCCCGGGGCTCAAGTTCTCTCGTGGGGTGCTGCCCACGGGCTCTCTGCAGCGGCAGCAACCAGGAAGATCTGTGCCGCCCCTTCCGGGAGCTTCAGTGCACCAGGGTTCCAGATCGTCTTTGGCTTTTTCCTCTGGCGTCCGAGATGTGTGTGCAGAGAGCAGTCTCTTCTGGTTTCCCAGGCTTGTCTGCCTCTCTGAAGGTTCAGCTCTCCCTCCCACGGGATTTGGGTGCAGAGAACTTCTATCCTACTTTCAAAGAAGAGCTAACGCCAATACTCCTGAAATTATTCCACTAAGTAGAAACAGAAGGAATGTTGTCCATTTCATTTTATAAGACTGCATTTGCCCTGATACCAAATCCACATAAAGACTCAACAACTAAAGAATTACAGATCAAATTTCCTTATGAACATAGATGTAAAAATTAATAACTGAAAACGGAGTCCAGAAACATATCAGAAAGATCATCTACAATGGTAAGAAGGCTTCATTTCCAAAGATGCAAGGATGGTCCAATACACAAAAGTCAGTAAGTAGAATACACCATGTAAATAAAGTGAAAGAAAAAGATTCCCATGATCATCTCATCAGATGCCAAAGGGGGAAAAGAGCCTTTAACAAAATCCAGTGCCCCTGCATGATAAAAGGGCTAGGGACATCAGGGAAACAGAGACATACCTAAACACAAAAGTAATTCATAGAAAGTCTGTATCCAACATCAAATTAATGGAATCAAAACAATCCCACCAGTTATTATTGAGAATATGTCTTTTTCCTGTCAGGTACTGATATAGGAATATCCACCAACATCATCTCAGGTGAGTAGAAAGCACTTGGCACCAAAGGGTAGGCTGCAAATAACTTGTCCAAGGTTGCACATCACAGGGAAAAGTGACAGCACCTTGCTATATTTAATTCTGATTGGCTGGCATATGCATGACCTTTTCTTCCTAGTCATTGGACCAATGGTAATATACCTGGCGAACTGAAATACTTTTCTGATGTTACAATATCAATGCTGATACCCAACAGTGGAGAAATATCCCTAAGAATACCATTGACCCAAGTTGGCAACATGAGGTTTAGTGGAATGCTTACCAAGACACTTTGTTGGCTAACTTTGAGAGGCTTTCAATTTTCAATCACTGGTTTATTGGTCAGGGTGCAGAGTGTGAATTATAGTTTCTATAAACCATAGGCACAAAATCTACTCAAAGGGCCTTCTAAAGTATCCACCACATAGTCTTTAAAGTAGCACGTTAGTATAGGGAGCAGACATTCAAATCAGAGCCTAGGGGGCACAGTTCAAATGACAGAAGACATTTTCTAACAATTGGTATGTATGAAGGAAGAAAGATGCACTTTCAGTGACTCTCTTTACCCAGATTTTCCTTTTATACTAGTGAATTTTTCGACAGGAAAGCTAAGACCAAACTTCCTTCTGCTTTGCCTTTTTTATTTTTTTCACCACTGTTCTGCTTCTATTCCAGAATAATTATAGCAATCAAAGAAGAACTATGCAAGGGAAGTGCTTCAAGTATGGATTTGCAGTTTGAAGTTACTGACACAGAAATATATCAATACTATTTAAGTCACTGATATATTGAGTTTTTCTGTTACTCATAGTTGAAATTAACTTAATTGATTTACTATACATGAAAAATGCTTCAAGTAACAGCCAACATAAAAGGACGATGTTTGGGAGTTTGCTTTTTTTTCATTTATATGCTATTTCAGTATGCACGTCATTGAAAACAGAGAATAAATATTAACCTTTATGTATTTGCCAGCTGCTAGCATCGGGATTTTACTTGTTATGATCTTTAGGACTTTCCTCTAAAACATGTATTGAGGAAGTGCAGGATAAAGACACACTTTTGTAGGGATTGGTGATAGAAGAAACGTGTCCATCCTGTGACCAACAATCTGCTAACAGTTATTAAAGTTAACTCATGAGAGTCCTCTCTCTGTTGAGCTGTACTGCATCATTAGTCTTTGTAGTAAGAAGTCTGCCAAATTTTCTCTCCTGATTCCCCACTCACAATCATTTAATGAACCTCATAAAAGCTAATATCCCAATTTAGCAATTCCTCTCCTTGTGCTCCATTAAAAAAAAAATCAGAACGTGCAATAAATATGCAGAAGGACAGAGGGAAAAGGCATATTATGTATATGGCTTTATCATAAACATGTTTTACTTTGTAAAGGGAAAAATCACCTAGTGATAGCCTAAAGAAATAACAGAGGAGAAAATGTGCCACTCATCTGACTGAAATATTCAAAACATATTATCTCAAATCACCACCATTTCCTCCCATCAGCTCCTGTCAAGATCAGGCTTATGACCGAAGCAATGACAGACAGAGCATGTACAGGGGATGATGCAGAGACGTTCAAGGGTTTAGGGCAACAGGGGACCAATGTTTAGACCAAGAGAGTACGGTAGGGTCTATGCAAAATAAATTTCCATTCTTTCCTAGCCCACAGCAATCATTGTATCAATGCATATGAAGGGGTTGAGAAGAGGACAGTACATTCTAGTATAAAATAGTTCTGATTTTGTTTGAAGCCACTAAGGAATAAAACTGAAAAGAATTCTTGGATAGTCTAATGCTTTTGGTGTTTCATGCAGCCAAAGTTTCTGATTGCTTGAAGATTGTTTAGAGGAATCTCAGCAAAATGGGACACATTATCAACCATCATTTTCATCCTCTTTAAGGGAGGAGAGAGCTGATTATGGATTCAGAGGAAACTGAGAATGGGTTCTCTGCTTCTTTGAAGACAGAAGAAAATTCTGGTAAACAGCTATTCTCCCAATTGACAAGTTTTGAAAAGTACTTTGTGCATGTCCATATTTGTGTATGTGTGCCAAGACATATGACATATAGAAAACTTCTTGACAGTAAAATCTATATATTGGTTAAAAGCAATGAATGAGAAGCAAACCAAGTGACTCTACTATTCATCAATAATTCTGTTCCAATGCACATGTCTATTTGACCTATATTATAGATTCAGTAGCAATTTTGATTGCTGTTTTCAATATCAGGGCATTCAGAATGGCTTAAGAATGGTCTCTACAGGTATTCACAACCCTTCCCTCTGGTTTTTCTACAATGACAGACACCATAGCCAGCACCATCCTGCTATCTGACAGGCACTCATGGCACAGTGCCTTGTTGGTAAAGCAATCAATATTGAGCTTATATAGTTGGTGAATACTCATTTCTTTTACGCAGTACTGAAAGGTCACCGTGGCAGGAACTGCATTCCCTTCACTTGTAGTGACTGTCACACAGCTCTCACGATTCTGGTAAATGGGAGATGAGTAGTAGATGTTTATTGACTAAAGAGGCAAATTTATTGAAATACAAATGAAGCTTTCTGTTTTCATTAACCACTGTGGGAAGTTCATAAATAAATTAAACTGGGGTTAACAAGGGAGAAAATACATGAATAAAAAGTGCAGTATTACAGAGCAGAATGCCATCAATATTAGGGTGGAGATACAAGTCCTGAGAAAGAATTGTTTATGGGAAGCTTGATTAATCCTGTCTACTAATAAAGATAGAATGATTCCATTACATAACACCTGTGGCCAGAGAAGATGTCTAAAGACAGCATGAACAGTGTGGGACCCACTGACTTACTAAGTAAGGACGGATATAGAATCTGTTTTCTAACATTTGGTCAGAGAATGGAATGCTACCTTGAACTTTCACTTTCTATTCTAGACTAAGAAATATAAACACCACACCTAATAGAGTAGTGTGCTAACTGGAGAGCATGACTTTTACATTATTGAAATTTTGTTCTCCATACCCCATTCAACTGTGATTGCTAATTAGTGAAGGGCTCTAAGCTCCATGGTGAATGTTGTATTCACATTTGAACATTTGAAACAAGCAGGACATTCTTTAACTGAAAGGCCTGCTTAAGGAAGATAGTGTTGTAGTAAGCACATATTCTCAAACACCATTTATAGGAGAGAAAACTGAAATTCCATTTTCAGGACAGCAACTCTAATGTGTTATACTCTTTGCCCAAGAAATTCTGTTTTGATGGATTTATAGTACTATTTGTTTATAGCTGAAATGTTTGCTGAAGTTTGATTAAAGCAGTAGAATATTAAAACAAGCACATAGAATATTAAAACAAGAATATAGAATTGGTTGGACTATAGAAATCACAAATCTATAAAATTCATGAGGAAGGAACTTTTTGTAGTTAAGATGTGCAATCTTAAGTAAAACTTTGAAGTACACAAATAACAGAGAAGTGAAAGCACTCTATTAAAATAGTCTAGATTACGATGTCTTGCTATGTTCACAGGATAAGGCCACTTAGAGCTCACACTAAAACGTAATAGACTTCATTGTACAGAGAAGGGATTGAGAGAACAGCATGCATGGTGGAAGCTGGAGGACAATTTTCAGGAGTCTGTTCTCTCCTTCTGTGTAGGGCGAGTGAGCTGTGCCAGCAGACAGGCGTAGGAACTGGTGAGGTTGAGTGACCTCAAATGCCGGAAATCTTAGCGATTTGAGAATGGCATTCCCCTCCCGTCTCTGTACCTGTTCTGGAACATGAAACCACAACATCCAACTGAGAGGAGCACAGGCACTGAGCCACAGAGCATAGAACCTGGAGATCTGCTCAATGCTAATGAGGTATCTAGATAGGCTTAGTCTTACAGCCAATGACTGTCCCTTCCTGGATATTCTTGTGCCCTTTCCCCCAAAACAGGATATAATCCCTGGTTCACCCTGAATAAAGTATGTGCCTTTGCATCCACCCTCAATAAAGTAATATAAACAAGCAAAGATCATCTGAAAGTGCTGCTTCATTGAAGATCGCCATGAAGAAGGCTTCTGCCTAGGTGAGCTGTGACATTAAGACTCCCAAAGATGGCCTTTCTCTTCTCTTGTTCCTCTGGTTCTTGATACTCACTCATCCCCAAGGAAACTGGAATCTGCCCATGTAGGGCTCCACTTTCCCCTTCCTGCCTGGCATGCAGAAACCCCCCATTCCTGACTTCCTCTTCAGGTCGTACATCAGTGGTGCCTGGGAAGCCAGAGAGGAAACTGGGAACCACAACATTCATCCAAGATCCTGCTTCTCCTTCTGGTCTGACTTGTAGCAGCATCTGACACCCCAAAGGGAAGCACAGTCTGCAGACTCCCTGGCCGGACTCCGGACCAGCATCCTGGGGATGCCCAGACACCACTGGCAGAGAGGCAGAGTTAAGTAGAACACATCCACAGTGTGGATTCTAGGAACCAAACTCAGACCATCTGGCTTGGTGACAGACATCTTTACCCACCGAGCCATTTCACTGGCCCTCAAAAGTGTATCTAAATGAGTATATTAGTTTATGTGTGCTTTTATTTCAAAGACAGAGTTCCATAGGAAGAGGAGGTATCTATGTCTTTAAAAGTACTGAACACCACCAGTGATTATATTGATGGAATTACATGTTATCTGCTTCAGACTACATTAATGTTATAATTATAGAAGAAGTTATTTTAAGTGATAAATATAACCTGATTTTTTTATAACATAAGGGTCCATAATTCACAAAAAGAAAATGATACCTGAACTCAAATACTATGTAAACACAAAGACTGTTTTATTTTGCAGAAGTCCAACATGCTGAGATCTCCCATTACCAAGAGACAGAGACAACTAAGTGAGCTCGCAGGCCTGATTTAAAGCACATTAGGGGATTCCTCAGTAGGTAACCTTTATCTTGCTCTGCTTCTAGGGACATTCCATTACTGAGGTGTGAAGGCTAGAAACTGTTGCTGAAGAAGTCTGGAAACTGCTGCTGACCCTTTGTCCTTGCCTCAGGCCAGATGGCAGGGCAGCTTCTGAGGTCTGGATTTGCCTGGATTTGCCCAGTTCTTGGAAACATATTTAGTTAGGCCTTGTCTCCTGAACTGCTAATTTGAAACCTGTCCTGGAGTCAGCATAGCCCTTTCAAAAGCTCCACACTACTCAAAATTTTATATGCTACATCCTTGCACAGCTCCAGTGATTGTCCTAACTGGGTTGTTGAGGGAATGAAGATTTGACAGACATATGGAAACATGGAGACAGAAAAGCTGAGATCTGGTGGTCTGGGTTCTCACATAAAGACAACCACAGCACCCCAGAAGTCCAGCCTCTATCACATACAGTGAACAGGAAGCTGGGGTCATTGAATCCAGCTGAGCAAAAAAGTCACACTATTCCATAAAGATAAAATAAGAAGTCATGGTTATTATGTACAGCTGGACAAGGAGGCAGGCTTAATTCATCTCAGTAGGAACTGTCTCTGTAAGGGAGCAGTCTTCAGCCAATAAACATCTGGGCTTTTGGGGAGCAGAGGTAGATATTTCCTGCGTACACTGCCAATGTTCATACTCAGGCCAGCAGAAGGCTTTGCCATCTCTCTGAGACTCCCCCTAGAAAGTTTTTGCTGCTTTATCGGGATGAAGTATTAGGGACCTTGACATGTCTGTGCTTATATTAAACAGCGTCACATGCACTCCGGGCTGCATTTATCCCCAATGTAACACCCCAACTATTGCCTGATGGTTATCCCTGCTAAATCCTAATCCAGTAGAAGAAAAGAAAATACTTGCAGTATGTACATGGGCTTTCTTCTTTCTAGGTGAACAATGTTGTCTAGACAGCATGTGCCAACCCTACATTCTAGCAGGTGTGGTAATGACTATACTGAACTTTACTTTTGAAATTTTAAAAATAAAGAGAACACATCATGGAGGAGAGTTATCGTGAGTCCCTTACAATAGAATTAATTCATACAAACATTGGGTTAAGCAGATGCTGTCTATGATTGCAAGTAGCAAACAGGATGGTCTCTTTACCAGTCTCCACTGTGGCACTTATATGCCTTTTCTCAGAGAATAAATAAGTTTGCTTCACTGGGATCCCCAGTAGACAATCAGCCTATACACCTTGGCTTATGTGGAAAGGGTTACTGAAAGGAATTGTGTGATGATGACCATCGTATTTGCTGTATATTCTTAGTACATAGTAACAGAGAGGCTAAGCAATAAATTTATACCCACCATCAAATTTTCTCTTTTGTAGAATCAACCAACACCAGAAAACTAATGGTTACTAGCCATTCAAATATTGTTATAATTGCCCTAAACACATCTGCTAGCAACTGCCATTGGAAAGCCTCAGGTTTTGCTACAATGAATTTAAAAGGTTTTTGATATCATTGTACAAAGAAAGTGAACTTTTGCTACTCCTAATAGTAAAAGAATGTTCTCAGATATTGTTTAGTGATGGTATTCAATAAACACATTGGTGCTCAGAAATGCTCAGGACCTTGGGCCTCATGTTTGATAAAAGGAAAAAAGATTTAGCCTTACATGGATAATAGGACAGAGTCACTCTCACCTGAAGCCAAGTTCTTCTCCTGTACTAACTTTCCAGTTGAGTAAAGATTAAAGAAGTCATTTCCTGATGGTTCACTGATACTTAGATCTTGTCTATGGGTAGGCTAACAGCACCCTTTATGAGAACCATTAGTCTAGAATAAGGCTAGGACCATGTGGACTTGCAACTATCCTCTTGATAATTTTTCAGTAGCTTCTGGCATCCCATGAAGTCTTTATATTAAGTCCATATCTCCATATCTCACCTTGTTTGTGTCTCATGCTTAGGGAAAGGAATGGAGCTCAATACCTTCACGGCTTTCTCTTATATTTTCTACTGTGTCTTTGTGAGACTTTTAATTTTTCAATTTTACTTGACACAAACTCTCAATTCAAATTGAGTCAGGTGTTTCCCTTGCATCTAAGCATGGCATATTTTTTGAGGCACTAAATAAATAATAAATAATGCCAAGCCTTACTTTTCGGCACTTATGTGCTGGTAATTTAGTAGCTGCATGGGTACCAAATGATGTCATTCCTGCAAGCTTCAAGACTTTCTTTATTACAGTCATGCTAGCATTATTTTTAGCACAGCAGGTGTCAAAAAGGTTTATTTTGAAAGAAAGAAAACATAAAAATGAATTATTTATGTGAGTTAAATCAAAATGTACTTGATATAAATGTTTAATCAGTTTTTCACCAACTTCTTTCCATATGCTGTGCCCTGCTCGATGGTGCGGTTCTAATGGAATTACTAAATATATCTTAATATCTCAGCACACAGCATTATGCAATGGTACTTACACAAGAAGAATCTTTCAACTTATATTAAACAGGTCAAATGATGAGAAATATGTGTAATATTCACTGTTTTAGAGAGAATTGTTATTCAACTGGCGTAAAAAAATCCAGCAAGTTTGACACTTAAAATGTGCTATGTTGACCATATTTAAAGTTTCTCATTCCTTAAAAAAAGATGAGAAGATTAGAAAATAACTTTAATTTTGACTGTAATTGCAATTTTTCCCCCTGCTTTCATAAGTAATCAGCAGATTTGCTGTTACTCCTGAATGTAAATGTTACAGAATTAAAATGAAGATTCCAAGAAAGCTTACACCATGACGAAAGAACAATTTTTATACTGTGGAAGGAACTGAAAAGCAGAGGCAAGACCAGCATTTGAATTCCACAGCAGCTTTTCAACTGACCTTCAGCAAGGTGGTGTCTCCATGACTTCCTTTGTTTCATATTCACTTGAGAGTTGGGAGGCACACCTCTATGTGCACTACTGTTTTAGCTGTATCAATGTCTGGAGACACCTCTTTCTTGCATTAATATGCAGACACCTCACTAAGCGAAACCTTCCTCTTCTCAGAGACATAAGGGTGAGTCACCGAAGCACAGGGACAGACACTGATTTCATGAGAGAGTTCTTAAACTTCCTCTGAGCTATGTTAGTAATCATCAGCATTTTGACATCACTGAATATTCGTGCAGGGCATTCTAGGGATCAGGGAACAAATCAGCGCTCTCGGTAGGCTGTACACAAACTGTCACTGTTTAACCCTGAGACAGGAGCCAGCTATTTTCACAATAAACAGTGGAAACACTAGGAAAGGGATTAATTGGTCCAGGTACATTTAAGATGAAATAGTATTTTGTTAGAAAATCAACTATTAAATCTGTGGCATCGATGTAGGAGATAATAGTGTTTCTAATAACACTCTTAATCACAAAGGGTGTGCAACATACACACATGTGTACATACATACACACACACACACACACACACACACACACACACACACACACACACACACACACAAAGAGAATCCGAGCATGTATAGCTTTTTGCCTTGTGCAGTGTAACGAGTAAGTACCTATTTTTACAGAGCTGAATTACTGCAGGCCTTCTGCCTACCTTATCTTAATAAAGTAGAGCAGTAATGGGGGACATTTCCAGGAAAGGCAACTAATTAGATCAAAGAAACTAAAGCTTTCTTGAATAGACAAAAAATGGCTGCCGTCTATCAATACGGAAAATTGACAGTCTTCATGTAGAAGCAGAGTATTTAACTGCTATTATGGGGAAGCCTACAAATTTTATAGACTAAGCATTCTTAACCCGGCAGATGAGCAATAGAAGACCATCTTTGAAATTTGAAAAAAAGAGTCGTTTAAGTAAAAGGAGGCCCTCCAATTTAGACTCTCTCTCCACATACTGTCTGGCTGTGGGTCTCTGCATCCGCTCCGTCTGCTGCTGGAGGGAGCCTCTGATGATTACTGGAGAAGGCACTGATCTAAGAATACAGCAGAATATCATTAGGAATCACATCATTGATTTTTCTTTTCTTTTGGCCGATTGTGTTTCGTCTACCCTAGTCTCTGCACTATCCAGTCTCCAATCTCTGGCCATCCAGACAGGGAGGTCTCCATGGGGTCCCTTTCCCTCAGAGCTCCCAAAGCCCTGTAGAAGGGCGTTGGAGGAATAAACGATTGTAGAAGTCAGAGAGGATGGAGGACAACAGGAGAACATGACTCACCTACTCAAATAAGCAGGGTTCACATGGGTACAGGGACAGAAGTGGCAAGCATTGGGCCTATATGGGTCTGTGCCAGGTCCTCTGCATATATGTTATGACAATTAGCTTGGTGTTTGTGTGGGACTCCTAACAGTAGAGTAGTTGTGCCACTAATGCTTTTGCCTGATTTGGGGAGTCTTTTCCTCCTCATGGGTTGCTTTGTCCAGCCTTCACATGAGGGCTTTTGCCTTGTCTTATTGTGTCCTGTTTTGGTTGTGTTTGGTTGATATCCCTGGGAGATTTGCCCCTTTCTGAAGAGCCACTGGGGATGGGCTTTGGATCTGGGGGAGAGGAGAGATAGAGGGGATCAGGAGGATGGAGAGAGGAGAAACTGGTCAGTATATAGTGTATGACAGAAGAATCTATTTTTAATAAAAATAGTATAGCTTTTTTATAAATTAAATAAATGTATAGTACATGCTACTAGAGGGCTGTGAGGAACAAAAACAATCGAACAACTTCGGAAGGATTAAGCAGCAATCTGAGTTCTGAATGGAACACATTTGATGAAGGTAGGAAAACATTTTTCCCCAGTTAACAAAATATCAAGCGTCCCTGCTGTTAGCATTTTGTCTAAGCTCCGCCCCACAGTTACCTGGCAACAGCCAGGCGTGCCTGCCTGAGTCTAAAAGGGGCTGCTTACCCTTTCCACTCTTGCTCTTGCCTTCCTGCTCCCCGCTCTTGTTCCTTCCCGCATCTCTCCTCATTCTCCTCCATCCTCTCTCTCCATGAGCTCATGGCCGGCCTGAACTCCTCTACTTCTCTACACTCTGCCTTTCTCTGCCTCTATTGCCCTCTCAACTCCCCTCCCCATGCCTGAATAAACTCTCTTCTATACTATACAGTTGTGCGGTTGGTCCCTCAGGGGGAACGGATGCCTCAGCATGGGCCCGCCGAGGTACCCCCCCACCCTCCTCTATCTTTTTGTAAACAAATTACCCGCTGTTGAGCAGTGGCAGTGTCATCAAATTGAAGCAATATTGACTCCTTGTAGGGTAGAACAAGAACCAATGGGATGGGTTGATAGCAGACAGAAGCAGCCGGCAGGCACAGTCTTTCATCTGTGATATGCCCTGACCATGTTCAACTGCAAATGAAAGCCCTGCTTGACCGCCATGCAAGCATGGGGTGGAGACCCTATGTACATGTGTTGGTGGGGTAATAACATTATTAGGGTAAGTGTTGCTAGCAGAAGCAAAGGAAAAAGCCTCAGATTTTGTTTGGTTTGAACTTTCTGGATAGAGTTTTGAAGAGTAATGCCTATTCTACTGTCTGATTTTTCTAATTAAATCCCTTTGCTTTTCCTTTTCAACAATTGGAAAGCAATAATAGTAAACCATGGCTAATGATGGAACAAACTAAGGACTTAGTAACTGATGAATACTCACCCATTCATATGTTGGTCCATTTTATTCACTGAGCATGCGTGAAGAGCACGTTTAGCGTCATCCCAATCTATTGCTGCTGACAGGGTTCATGCTGGACTGAGAAATATCCCACGTATATTAGCATGGCTCCACATGCCTTCAAGGTCCCACTTAGGAATAGGGCCAGCCTTGGCTAAGTGACACATTCCATTTTTCTGGGTATGGTGGTTAGTTCAGGAATGGGTAGATAATTGATTCATTCCGGGGACAGTGTGTCAAAGGAGCTTCTTAAAGCGCCTTGAAGAAGTACCTCTCTTTTCCTAGGGTCAAGTTGTAGAGAAATGGGATGAAGCTGGGACAAAAAGGAGCTGCGTGACTCTTCCAGGAATGAGGCTAGTGCTGAGAAAAGTAGAGGCAGGTGGGAGGGGATAATTCTTACTCGAATACTTCTATTTTTTTTAACAATATGAAGAAAAATGCATTACTACCAGTTTACACGTTATTTTTTGAAGGAGTTTCAGAAAATAATATTGAATCACCATCCTACAGTGTGTTGATTTTCTTTGGATTTTTTTATTTCAACTTTTCTTAGATCTTTACTTGTTGTTGTCAAGATGTTTATTTATTCTCAATTGCAACTCTAATATTTTCTCAAATTATTTTCTTTGTGTATAGTCTTGGCTGTCCTAGAATTAGCTCTAGAGTTCAGGCTGGTCTCAGACCACAAAATCTGCCTGCTTCTGCCTGTCTGCCTCCTGAGGGCTGGGATCAAAAGTGTGCACCAACACTGCCATACATGATGTCAATATGTTTAAGACATATTTTGAGAGTAGAAAAGCAACAACCTTAGCTTTGGTCTTAAAGTTATCACTAGAATGTTTTTTTTGTTCATTGTCCTGAGTCATGAAGAGCAAATTCCACAAAATCAAATTAGTTCACATTCACAGCTTCTCCATCTAATGGCTTGTAGAACATTTGGAAATGAGATGTGCATATTTATAGACATTTGTGACATTACTTCTGCATTTAGAAGCTTTTATACCAAATTATAGATTCATGTAAAGGTTATAAATTAGAAGCTTTACAGAAAAATGTCTAAATATTTATGAATTTAACTACATTTAGGAATAAATTTGCAAATTTTACATTTGCTATTTTTTTCACATTTATGAGCAAATAGGAGTTTTCTAATAATCTATCAAAATGAGTCGACACTCAGAAAAGCACAAACTCCAGATGGAAATGTTGTCTTCATTTGCTCAGAGCATTTTCCTCCCCCTCAGCATGCCCCCTCTCCCCTGTGGCTGCCTCTCTCTCTCTCTCTCTCTCTTTCTCTCTCTCTCTCTCTCTCTCTCATCTTCTCTAGCCCTTTCTTCACCAGAAATGAAATATGCAAAATTCACTGAAGAGACTTCAGTGCTTTCCACAGTCACCGGTATTTATGAGTTGTCAATCATATTATCTCTTTATTTTTAACTCTCTAATCAGTCATCTGTCAACTATAAGTATTGAGGAAAAATGAAATTACACTCTGAATCACTTAAGTGACTCGACCATAGCAGTGATGCTACACTTCAAGCAAGCATGTCTGGCATGAAATTGAGGAAATCTACTCAGTGCACACAGCCACAGTCCTTGGTAAGTGGACAAAAATAGAAGTCGTAAGCTTCCCTGATCCTGAACACTTTTGTCCTGTGAGTAGAGGGCTGGGAGGGCCTCTGTGTTTGCTTTGTGTTAATTTTTCCCTTGTTTGCTGACCACCTCACCACACAGTAGCACATGGAGCTCCTGTGGAGATACCAACCCACGACCAAGCCATTCTACTGCCATAACTTGCTCATAAGTAGGGTCTTTTTAAGCATTCTATGGATACTCACGTGACCTGATCATAATGCCCTGAATATGACTGAACTCTCCACAGACAAGCACCTTCCTCTTTGTCATCAGCCTTCTTTCTGCTCTACTCACTCAAACATTCTTTGATCTCAGAGACTTTCGGTTAATAAAGTTACCACCTCATCATGGTGCCCGAGTTTCTCATAGCATCATTTATTTTCTTACACAGCTAAGAGTCAATGATCTGGTTTTACAACTATCTCTGTATAAATGCCAGTGAACCCCTTGGCTCTTGCTTCCATTTCATCCTAAGTTCCAATCCTAGCCTTTGTTAAAACCCAATAGCATTTCTGAACTTTCCTGGAGACTAAGTTATTTTAGAACGACTATAAGTTCAGAAGCAAAACATCCAGCTGGTACTGGCTCACTGATGAGCTGCAAAGTTAGTTGTTCCCTTATTTGCTGACCACCTCACCACACAGTAGCACATGGAGCTCCTGTGGAGATAACAGCCCATGACCAAGCCATTCTAGTGCCAAAAAATGTTCCTTCCTCGCACAATTCTGTCTCACAGTATCAGTACAAACGTACCATCCAGTCATCATGCTGCACCACGCAGCTCAGGAAAAAGTCGCATTATATGTGGAAATGGTCCAGTAAGACTAACTCGGGGATTATCATGGAATACACCAGTCATGAACCAGATAAAAGCAAAGATCTTATGTGTCTGCTTAATCATTTCAGACACTATCTAGAATCCTCAGACATCTCTCTCTCTTTCCTTCGATGAAATGGATTGCAGGTAGAAAGCTTGAAACTGTGTCAGCCACTTTCCTCTGACCAAAAGCTCAAGGCCGCATCTCTGCACGGTGTGCTAACATCATGGCGGATAAAATAACAAAACAAGTCTTGTATCTTGTATAACATGTTGAGCTGAATCATTCAATTACATTACCTTCCAGGTATATTAGGCAGCAAATACCTTTTATTGTTTCATCTGGCATGAATTCATTTTCCTCCTTCATGCTACAAATAAAAATTCAACATTGATAGGCTGCCTGCTGTTACTGCTCCTTGCATTCCCCAAACACTTGGTTTAACACACTGTTCTTTGATCAAAGGTGTGTAAACGGTTGTGGAATAACAGCTTGTCGATTGCTAGAAAACGCATTCTTTTGTTATTCACTTGCCAAGCTCTAGACTACTCTAGAATGGATAATCTGAAGAGATATATATTCAAGGTGTTTAGAATATATTTTCAAGGTAGCTTTCACTCTCAAGATCGATCTCATATTATTTGTAATTTATATACTAGATATCTGCATCACTAATCTTTGAAGGACAAAGGTATTAATGGGTAGCTGAACCTGGAGTCTCCATTATGGGAGATTGGTATTTGCTTATTGTTTTAGTATAAACCTTGAACCAGTAATTGTAAATCCTGCACATCATGATGGTGGTGGTGGTGGAGGTGACCGTAAGGATGATGATGATGATGATGATGATGATGATGATGATGATGATGATGATGATAGCAGTCATAACTCACTAAGGATCTATGACAGGACAGGCTTTGTGCATTTTGCCTATGGTTATATAAATCCAATATTTATAAAGTATTTTAATTTCTCTGAAGAAGACAGTAAAAAGTGATTCTGAACAAGATTTAATAAATCTATTAGAATATTGTTGTGAATAGAATGGTGACTCCACAAATGTACATCCATATTCTGACCCTAGAAACTGAACATAGCATTATTTGAAAGAAAAAAGATTACTGAACACAGAAATACGATAAATGCCTCTATATAAGATGAGGGAGGTTTTAAGATAATATTTAATTCAGTGACATATCTTCTCATGAAAGAACCACAGAGGGGGATTTAAGACAAAGACATAGGACAAAGTATTGTGAAGAATGCAGGAGAGAATGCTGGGATACCCCTAGCAACTATGTGGTACTCCTTTGGTGGTCACCTGGACCTGGATAAAGTAAGAGGAGATTCTCCTCCAGAGCCTCCAGAAGAATTCAAGCCTGGCAAAATCTGGATTTTCATAGCACTATCACCCAGAAGTATGGAAGAATGTTTTTCTTTGTTTTAAGCCACCCAGCTTGTGTTAATGTGTTATAGCAGCACTGAGAATAAAAAGTTAAAATAAGGAGTGCCAGAGTCTTCAGAGTAGATAATTTTATCAAAGTATCACGTTATGTAAATACTGCTTGAAAAGTAAACTCTAAATGGCTATAGATGAGAGAGGTGGGTATTCACTAAGGTTATGGAAGTGCCAGGATAGAATATCACTTGTGGTACAGGCTAGGTGCAAGAGAAGTCTACAAAAGCCTTTCACGCAGGACAAGAATACTGAATATACCAGCCAGATGTCTGCCTCAAGTTAAGAGAATTCATACTTCAGAAACACATTGTCTACATTATTATTTTGCATTATTTGTGCGATATTCATATGTAACTAGAAATAAACAACCACCTCATGTTTTCATTGTCTTTTCAAGGAACATAAACATCTGTTTTTAGTAAATCTACTCGAAAGTATTGAGGGACGTCTATGGTAGCAGCTTTCCATCATGTCATCTTCATCTTTTGAAACGCTAAAACATAACAGATTTGGGGAGGGTCATCCACAGCGCATATGCACCTTTATATAAACTACAGACGCCTGAACTAGGAAAGATGCAAGTTCCACTTGGTCCCATGGCTGCTTCCATGGACTCTTTTGCACACAGGAAATGGAACAGATGTCAAGGTAGCCTCAGAGCTGGGAATGGAGCTTAGATCAAAGCCTCAGTAAATATGAAGTCTATAGTGGGGGCCCTGACTTTGAATTCCAGGTTTCCGTGATGGTACAGTGGACTACTAAGTGGCTTCAGGCTTTGCTGTCAAAAGGCACTTAAGCTGATAACTGGAGGTGACAACGATGGTTGGTATCCTGAGGCAGGCCAAGTAGTTAACTTCAGAAATGGCCCAGAAATGGCACTCATCCTCCCTAGGCAGACACGACACCTATGCGATTTGCAAGGCCCTGTTTAGAATGAAAATATAACACCATTATAAAAGTCCTTATAAGTTTTTTCTTCTCTGTGTGTGTTTCTCTATTTTTAATTAATTTTTCATAAATTTTTTTTATTAACTTGAGTATTTCTTATATACATTTCGAGTGTTATTCCCTTTAATTAATTTTTCATACAATATATTTTTAATCATATTTCAACATGACAACATCAGAATATTAGACTAAGTCCAGAGCCCTTTCATGTGTGGCCCTTGTGGAGCTGCAGAAGCGACAGCCAGGAAGCCACCGGAAGCATCTGCCTTACAATTCATAGCTCAGATCTCACCTGTGGCTTCTCACATCACATAGGTTCGAATAGAAGCCACAGGCTGGCTCCATCATAGTTGTTGTGCAGCAGGGACAGTTGGCAAGCAGGCTACAAATGTGATTACTTCCACAAAATAGTGATTGCAATGATCTCTTTAATAACGAGGTATGAAAGAAATCCATTCATTTGTGTCAACATTCTGTCCACATGCATATCAATGCAAATAATGGCTTCTATAAAAAGAAATGGGAGATATTCAATTCTGCTGCATCAGGGGAGGCCATGACTTATTTAAGTGTGCCCTCTGCATTTGGGAGGTTGGAAGATGGCGGCTGTGTTTGAACTGGTGCTTGGATGGGTGCCTTCCACTGTGCATACAAGTGAAAAGTTATTTTCAAAGGTGAGGAAAGGTACTTGCATGAGAAGGGTTTTATGGCTAAACAGAGAACCTCTGTGCTGAACTGTGTGTGTTTAGCTAGCTCTCTAAGCCCCAGAGCAGAAATGCGATGTAGCATCCATTTTGCATGGCACATCTTGGGGGCCCATGTTCCATGAAATAAATACGCATTATGAAGATCGCCTTCACATGACAGAGAGCATGCCTTGGAGGGCATTTTTGTGCTTTCCTAAGTTCAGACACACTTGTTTCAAAATTGGCTACACAGGAACTTCTCATGTAGCCATTGCTTGCAACCTTCCTTCCTCAGTACCCAGGCCCAGGCTAGTATACCTGTTCTCTCAGTGTCCTGACATTTAGTGTTCAGTGTTCATCTGAGAAGCAGATTATAGCTCTAAGGATGAAAAACATTCTCTGTTCATCTTAGCCGTGGGGTTAATACTGTTGTGGGGAATCTTTCTGCAGTTTATGGCAATGTGCACTGTTCAAAGATCCATCTATACTCAAAACGAGGTTCCCTGAGTCTCTGCCTTGAAACCTCCAACACCATAGGAACTGGCAATCTGCCTAGCTGCTCCTGTGTGGCCCAAGGCGAGCCATTGCATTCACTAAGACAAGTGATTGCTGTGCCTGTCCTAATTTTAAATACACCATGGAGCCAATAGAGACTTACACTTTGATAGATAACTATTTAGTTTGAGTCAAAAGTAACTGAGTTTCCATTCCACTACCCTTGAAAAACCCACAAGGCTCTGTGAGCCATATTCAACATGCAGGTGCCAAAACATTCATATAACCCGAGGCTCTGAGACTTGGCAGGTTTGTGGGAAGGCTGTGTGAGGGGATTAGAGAGCTAAGTTCCAGAAGGCCAGAAAATACAAGTGTCATCTATGAGTGACCAAATGTGAATACTATGTAAGAGTAATACAAAGGGAGATTGAAATCACAGGAGTGTGAGTGTTAAAACATATCAAATGATGATTAAAAAACATATCAAATTCAATGCATAAAATTCAAACCCACCTTATCTTGTTGGATCGAACTCTTAAATCGCTTGGTAAATTGCACAAATGAGTCTAATTAATTTCTTAGCACTTTCAAAAGAAAAAGAGAGAAAACATCAACTATGTTTAATTTAGGTAATGTTTTCTTATTGAAAGAGCCCATTATTTTTAATTGTGTCAGTCTCTTGAATAACATTAGCCACACTTTTGGTAATTCCCAAGGAAAACAAGGCTGCTATAAGCTTTCGTCAAGTGCTACTATTGAAACTTCTATGCATTAGCATCTTATTGCCCACTTATCTTTTTAACACACACATACATACACACACACACACACACACACACATACACACACACACAGATAGAGAGAGAGACAGAGACAGAGAGAGAGGGAGAGGTGAGATGGGGTGAGGTAGGTGGGGTGGGGTAACTTCTATCTGCTGCCAACAATTCCAACAAAATGCAAAGATCCCCAAGCTATTGTTGCTAATGAAAATTCAGGTACCCGTGTCTAAAGTTCTGTACTGTCAGGTGGCTGTGGAGGGACTGTGTCCTCTGTGACTGTAAGCCACTGGATTCCTTCATTCTGCTTTCCTCACTTCCCACGCTCTATATTGTCAATGCATCTTGGATCACATTCCCCAGTTCCTCAACATATTATGATCCACTCAGTAGCAATTGAACTGAAAGGACTTTGCTCATCTCTTCTAATTTGTTCTTATCAATTGTCTTAGAACACACATTTCTTTGTCCTCCAGTAACCCATGAGTTTCTGATCCAATCTTCCCAAATCCCTCCCCCTTTCATATCAAGCTCCCTGTTGTGTCAGATTTTCTTAATTACGTGTTTTTCTAAAAATTTCATGCATGAGTGGTGTATTTACATCATCTCACCCCTCTTCCTCTCTAACTCCATCCATGCCTCCCACTCAGTCTCAAATTACTGACCTAGTCTTTATTTGTTATGGCTATCAGAAGCTTATCCCTGAAGAAAACATATCATGCTTCTAAGGGTTGAAACTTAGGAGGTTTTCTCCATTCTCATTGGTATGTCAGCTGGTATTGTCATTGGTAAGGTCTTGTTTAGGCAACTCTATTTTGGGGATTTTATAAGTGTCGTTTCCCTATCATATATAGACGTCTCACAACAGAGACCCAGGTCTCCTGAACCTTACAGTCTTCCTGTTCTCTCTTCTGGAATTCTCCCTGAGCAATTGGTGTTGAGCACTGCATGTTTTTATCTGCATTTTGACGAACTGCAGTTATCTATAATGGCCAATGTCTATTGCAGAAGCACCACTGATGAAGGGTGAAAAGTGCGGTTTTCTCTGTGTGTAAGGATAAGTAATTAGAATAATGTTAAGAATTATCTTGGTCTAGGAAATTGGCAGTAGCAGGATCTCCTATAGGATTCATGATGCCACCATCAGTTGGTAATTTTCTAGGTTTCACTACCACATGTGAATTCCTTTCTATAGAGCAAGCCTTCCTATTGAATGTCTAAATAGACAGCAGTTGGTCACCCCTGAGTAGAAGCACTGTGTTTGCACCTTAAGGATACATGGCCATGCTAATCATTATTTTCATTTGTAGATTTTTATACTTGGGTAGGACTAATGACTACTCTTCTTCCTTGGCAACCAGCATAGAACTTTCTGACAGTATGAGAGCTAGTCCTTAAAGATGAAGCTTCCAAGTAGGTTCTAGATCAATTCCTCCAAGTCCTATAACTGAAATATATGTTCAAAGGCAATTACACTAGCCGTTTGTTTTGGAGGTCCATGGATCATCCTAGCCAACAACTCAAAGGAAAGTTTCCCATGTCAGAAGGCTTACCTTCATAACAGCGGTTGGAGGTGGTAGCCAGTCTGCTATAGTATTTCCCAAAAATCCTTTAGAGATGAAAGCCTAGAAGGCATAAAAACAGAAATGAAGCAATCTAGTATGGAAATATATATTTGAATCAGTGGTATTTAATGAGTAGAGTTCCAGGCCATGTTCATATTGTGGAACGGTTCGATCCCAGGACAGGGGTCAGTGGGTAATTTTCCTCATCTGTAAAAAAAAAATATAGGAGAAGGAATTCTTTAATTGTGAATTCCCAGACTTTAAATAAAGTTAATGATCAGGATTGGTGAAATGGCATGGTGGCTTGGTGTTTCTGTGATGCAAGGAAATAGATCAGCAGTTCTCAACCTTCCTCATACTTTGACTCCTTAATATAACTCCTCATGTTGTGGTGACCCACAACAGTGACATTATTTTTGTTATTATTTCATAACTTTAATTTGCCACTGTTGTGAATTGTAATATAAATATTTTTTGAGACAGAGGCTTGCCAAAGAGGTCAAGACCCCACAGGTTGAGAACCACTAAAATAACTAATCATAGCCGGAATCAAACATAACCAAAAGTACAATGCTTTCAAGATAGAGTTAGCAATGGATATGTAACCTCTGATGACCTTACCTACATTTTCCCTCTCTTTTCTGCCAAGAAGATAGAGGATGACCACTCTGCACAGCTGATAAATGCAGGTGCTATGGAGTCAGGACAATGAAGCTTGGACAATAGGCTCAGAAGCCTGAGGCTGGCACACCGTAGTCTTGCAGGAAACACATGTTACAACTCAGTCAAATCTCCTAGTGCCAACTATGCTTCTTTTTTTTCAATTGTAAATCCCAGTATCTCTGTGCTCTTTTTTTCATAAAATAATAATAATGGAACTGTTGAACCTATGGACTTGCTTTATAAATAAGGCGTAATAACTCAAGGAACCCTTGCCCATGGTAAATACGTGGAAAATGTTGACCACTGCCAGGTGAGTTGTCGTAACTCTTTTCTGGGCTCTTCTCCTTTAATACTTTTCTAGTCTATCCAACAACACTTTTGCAGTAGGCAATGAATTCAGGCCAATGACTTTGCTGAAAGTGGAAATGCCTGGCCCTGCAGAAGGAAGCTGTCAGATCCTGAAAAGCCTATTGTACTAGCATAACTGCTGGTCATTTCCTCCTTCCACCTTGGAGTCTGCACCCTTTGTTTCTCTGTTTAGGGGGTATTGCTCAGATCAAAGCATTCTCGCCCTGCTTACCCTCTCAAGCACATCATATCTGTGGGTTAATAGTTGAAGGTCACCACCCTCCCTCTTTCTGCACCTTGTCTTCAGCATGCCTGGTAGCAGCCAAGGCCCCAGCTGGAGTGGGGGAAGCTGCAGCCAGCACGCTGTCTGTGCTCCCAGCAGATGTAAAAAGCTTGGTGCAGTGATCAGGGTGCACCTGTTGCTTTGCCACCATCTGTTAGCCAAAATGTTAAAGAACCACACCCTCAGATGGCCAGCTGAGGAGAACTTAATCTCTCCCTCCCAGGCCTCCCAGTATAAGCTACCGATCACATTTTACAAAAAAAGAGAACCAAACACAAAAGGGAGTGACTGAACCTCACTGGGGGAAAGCTAATCTTCTGTGGTGACTGTGGATTGTCTACACTAACAGGAAGGGACTTTAGAAAGTAAACCTAGATCGTTATCACCCGATAAGAAACCCTGCTGTAAATTGCTATTTCCTTAAAGGAAGATATTAGTTTCACATCGATACTAGTATTAAAGGGAATGGAGTGGCAATGGTATTTGGAGATATGACAGGGCCCCGATATCTGTTTTCTCTGAAGGATATATAACTGGAATGTAAGGGCAGCATTATAACTTCCAGCGAACTCAAGAACATGCTTCCTTTTTCTACGCTTTCAAATAGATGGCGGATGAATAGGATAAACAATTATAACTGAGTTTAACCATTGGAGTCTCAGGGATTAGACAAGCAGTCCTTTAAGCAAACAAAAATCCACTTGACCTTTCTCAGACCCCAAGATAGGCTTCGCCCGGTGGCTATTCCATCCTTGCTGTCAGCATCGTTGAGCACAAAATGGCTTCATACTCCAAGGATCAAGGACACAGGCTAGTGTGCTGGTGTCATTTCAAAGTTAGGAACTGTCTTGTTCAGAAGGGCACCAAATGCTTATTTATAAAGGCAATTCAAGACGTGGAACCTTGTATGCTATGTCTAGTTCGAATATTATCAAAACTTAAAATTGAACAGCTAGAAGACATATCAATTTTTATTGAACATATATGATAAGGGCTGAAGGTGTAGCTGAACTGGTAGGCTCCTTGTGTGGGAGGAAGTCCTGGGGTTGATCCACAACTTCCTATATATTGACTGTGGATACTCTCTTCTATAATCCTAGGATTTGGGACCAACAGGCAGGAGGATTAGTAACTCAAGACCATCCTTAGCTAACTAGTGAATCCAAGGTCAGCTTGAGATTCATAAGACCCTGTTGTTCCATACATATTAATATATAAGTTAGTAAATGTTAGCAGACATTCTGATCTTTGTAAGGATTAAACTGAGAGCAAGAAACAGGCTTTCTTCCAAAGTTGTAAAATAGGAAAATTTGTTTTATAATTTGATACTTTAAAAATATCCCTTAATTTAAAAATGACTGTATCGAGCCAGTGATTGGTTTCTTAAATATAAAAAACACACTGACCAAATCTTTGGCATGGCCCTAGAGATTTCCCAATGATTCTTTACCCTGTTTTCTTTCTTATCTAACCACTATTCAACTAATCCTCTAGGAATAGTGAATAGAATTAACATCTCTTTGCCAATCCCATTAGTGTGCTGTTAAATTAATGGGTTCATTTCTGCCCTCGAGCAAGAGATGGATTATAATCTTGAGACAAGCTACCTTTAGGCAGTAGGCAATCACTTTAAAAACCTGCAAGCAAGCAACATATGGCGTAGTACACAATATGAAAGTGTTTGAGAGGTACAGGTTTCCGCCCTAGATGATACATGCCCAGTTTTAAATAAAACATAGCGTCATCTGGCTCATGCTTAAACACAGAAATTGAAATGATTGGCCAGACTGCCATTTTCAAAACAATAGCTAACGGTTTGCACATGTGCTGTTTACAAATCCACAGCCTGTAAACACAGCCACCAACCACAACTTTGCAAAGGTAAATGACAGCTTGAAAAATCTCAAGTTCCCAGAACTCCTGGGATTTCCTCATGCCACCCCCCCTTCATTCATTCTTTCTTTCTTCTCACCCCCTTCAGAGTTACCACCCCCAACCTAATTATAGACACAACAGAGCCACCTCTGCTGGAGCATGCGTAACCATAACCCAGGCACCCTCCCCTCCCCCCCCAGACACATTTTCCTGCTGTTGAGACCAGCTGGGATGTATTAGTCATGCTGAAGCACATCATGTAACACCGCAAAAATATCAGGCAGCCCAGTGTCATGGGAAAAGAGAATCTACTTCATTATCTACCCAGGGAAAAGAAACAGAGCTGCCATATAAATGGGGCTGGTCTTTCCTTCTGTGCTGTTAATATTTTATTGATATCATCAATAATATTGTGAAAAAATGCTATTTGAGCAGTCATCGTTGGTAATACTGACACACCTATGTTCACTGGTCCGTATCTACCCTTGATCTTCACATAGTTTCTGTAAATATCAAGGATTTTTAGTCTTAGGTGCTGGGGCAAAGGTCATTATCGTTAGAGTAGAAGTAGTCTTCATTCTCTCTTTCAAATTGTCATAGCACCAAAGGACATTACTTTGAAAATTCCAGAGGAAAACAAAACAGTGGCCCGTGTCACTGTTCATTATTCTTTAACACACAGCAAATTGTATGCCTACCCTATTGGGTGTTTTTCTTGCTTTGTCTTATTTTGTTTTACTGATTCCATGGCCTGAAACAGATTTGTCTTCTTTTGTTAGGATTTTGAGACAGGAATTCACCACTTACCACAGGCTGTCCTTGAACCCACAGTCCTCTCATTTTGCATCCCAAGTGCTGAAATTACAGACCTGTAACATCGTACATGTCCAAAAGTCCATGTTATTAATCCAGGTGATAGTGATATTTTTGGTCCCCAAACCACACTTTGATTAGCAACATTGCATTAGAAGGCATTCAGGATTACTTAGGGGGTACTGTTATCTAGAGCTCCTTAACATCAGCATCCTTCTAAAGCTGAGAAGAATGAGTCAGAAAATGCTCAGGTTTGAGCATGGATTGCCTCCATCTAAAGTCATAGTGAGGCTGGGTATTCACTGTGATTGGGTTGAGAAGTGGCTTGGTCTTTAAGAAAAAAGGGGGTCTCCCTTTCATTAAGAGATGGAAGCTTATCTACCCAAGAACAGGAGGGTGTTATCAAGAGCTTTGCTGTCCTTAGTGTTTTCTCTCTGGCAAAGGTGCTGTATCCACACATACACACTGCTTTTTTGTGCTTCTCTACTATAGTAGGATGTACCAGTAAGCTCACTTGTGGATTCTTTATCCTTGGACCTTAAATACAGTGACATCATAGACCTCATTCCTTTACAAAATACCCAGACACAGGTCTATATGAGCATATCTATCAGTACAAAACAGATTCTAACAGGACCAGGATGATGGAAAGGGAGGGAACCTTTCAGAACTCGCACATGGGCAGAAAGAACTATTCCTACAGAAATCATCAGCAAGAGTCAAACAATGGGCTTAAGTTGGGTTTTATTTTATTTTATTTTGTATTCTTCTATGCTGGACCAACTTGTGAATTTCAGCATCTTCTTGAGGGGGCCTGATGTTGGCATCTCAGCTATTTTAAGAAAGAGGTCTTCATAAACAAGGAAATACAAAATTCAATCAATCAATCAAACAAACAAAAAACAGGTGATAGAGTTGAAACCTGATGTTGGCATGGTAACTGGATCCAAGGTGGAGACATAAACCCTTGAAGATGGAGGAACAGCCTGCCCTTCTGAGCAGAAGCAGGTCCAGGAGGGAAGGCTGCTGCACAGGCTCTCACTGCTCCCTGGGTAACTGACGGCTCCTAGATCGCCTTCCATTTTGCTCACATCACTACCGATGACGGCCAGAAAATATGCACTTCTCATAGAACTGTTTGGCAGTAGGACAGCATGTTAAAGAAAGAATGCATTTCCTGGAACTTACAAGTGAGCGGTGCCACGGTACTAAGAAACACAAAGTTTTATGACTTCCCATGGTGAGACCAAACATTATCACCTCTAAATTAAACCAAAGTAAGCTAAGCTAAGGTAAACTAAACTACACTGAACTATACTAAACCAACCTTTTCAGCTCACAAAATTTGAAGTACAGTAATCCATGTCTTGTTACCTCTGAAATTATATTCTGAATTGTAGCCCTGGATTACAAGAACAAGTTGTCACAAACATGGTGGCTAGGGTTCTGAGTAGAGTCCAGCATCCTTGCCTTGCAGCTGCATCACCTTCTCTTCCACTGGGTTGCCTAGGCTCTGTTGGGTATCTTTTCTCAACATACAGCAGTGACCTAGACTTAGGGTCCATCCTGATCTCACAAGACCCCATAATACCTTACTGCCTCTGAAAAGCCCAATTTCCAAACATAAGTACGTTTATAGGTACCAGGAGTTTAGAACTCAACATATGTTTCCCTTCTAAAGGTTTATTAATTCATTTGTTCTTTGACAACTTCCTATATATAAATAATATATTCCAGTCACTCTTATCTCCCATGCTCTTTTATATATCCCTGCCATGAGCTCTATCTCTTCCCTGTGTCTCATCCTTTCCCAATCTCATCGACTTGTTTTATTTGTCTATTTGTGATCCCTTGCTTTTAAGTTGTATGACCATGAACTTGGGACTATTGGTGGGAGACTGGTGGGCTCACTAGGGGTACCCAAGGGAAAGCAATGACTCATAGCCAATAGTTCAGGAGAGAGAAGTAAGGTTGCATGAGTCCCTCCTGCATCCACGACTAAGACCCACGACTGAGATCCTGCTTAACCCACCACAGCTCACAGCATAGATGACCTTGCACTTTGTTGCAAATTACCATTTAAAAATACTACTTTAAACATGTTCCCTGCTAATAAGAGCAAATGTGACTGTCCTTTAAGACAGAAGAATTGTATTTATAGTGGAAGAACAAAATTTAGGTGACCTTAGACTTTTTAAATTGAGAAGTAAAACTTATACATATTTATAATATGTTATATAGTGCTTTGTACTGCATGCCATGTGTAGGCATATGTGATAGACACTTAAAATCTATTATCCTGACGATTTTCATGTGGGCAGTACAAATGTTAGAGATGCCCTGAAGTGACTTCTGCCTGCGAGAAATTATTTTCTGAAGAAAACCTCTCCATGCCTCCTTGCCCCTAGGCAATACCACTGCAGTCCATGTTTATGATTTCAGCCAAAAAAAAATTGTGCATAACAGATATTCTAATGTTTCTTTTAGAGCTAATGCGATTCAAAGTGCTTACTCGTAGAAGACATGATGTGCCTCTGTCTGCCAGAGTTTGCTCATTTGTGGTTAATAACCACTACAGGAAACTCATAGACTATGACCTCATACAGACATCATATCGCAAGTCTCTTCAAGACTGATATTGCCCTATTATTCTGATTTTTTTCCTCTGTTGTTAAAAGTGCACTCTCCTAAATATGGGTTGAAAGTTTTCTCCCAGCAACTTAAACTGAGTCATTCTGAAAGCAAAATAAAACATGTCTACTTATGGTCAGATGAGTGACTGCCTACCTTTGCCATGTGACAAAGGGTTCTCAACACGGAGGACTGCTATCTTATACGGTGTTATTGGCATAAAACATTCAAGGAACAGTTACAGATAATAGTGAACTGACACCCTGGATCCAATTTCCAAGTGGTTAAATCTGCATGTTTAGAACTCGGATGGGGTGGTAGCCCTCACTTGTAAGGCCCTGACTCCTACCTCCCGATCAGAAAAAAAATCTGAATAAAAGATAAGCACCACATGTTATTCCAGAGTCAGTGCAAGTCACTGGGAAGTTCTGACTCTAGCTAACTCCACATGCTTAACTATGAGAAGTTTACATAGCAATGACCTGCACTCTGACCCTACGGGCACACAGGAGAAAAGATAACACAATCTGATATGAAATCACTTTGCCTTAGTATCTTCCCAGAATCCTTTCCTCAACCGCTCTTCTCCAACACAACCACATCCATGCAGAAGTAATCAAGAAAGAATCCTCCTCGTGGTTAAGATTCAGAAACTCATCTTGAACTTAAAGCTAGCAAATGTCAGCAGTTTCATGTTAGTTTGTCCTAATGTTCTCAGAAATCTAAACTATGGTGTGTTGCCACATTTAAAATTCTTCTCTGCTTGCTGCAGTCCCTAATAATATCCTGGCCATGTACCTTCATCTATATTCATGAGGGTGCAGATGCGGCCAAATTAGAGGCAGCAAATACAATCTGGCTTCCTTTAAACATTTTTTTTTGACAAAAAAAAAAGTTTTATTACAAAAAAAGCCAGAAAGAAAGAAAGAAAGAAAAACCAGACAGATTTAAATTCAGCAGCACCCGTTGAAGAAGCCTGTTACAAATGCACAGCTGGCTTGATGATGACTGACAAATCAAAAGTCAGGGAGAAACTTCCCGATCATCTGAGCCCTTGCCACCCGATTAGCAGAAGAAAACCAGGGCAGATGGAGGGAGACGTAGCAGTTCGGAGGGAACAGATGGCCACTACGAACTTGATATATGAAATTAATAACACTTTCTCAAATACAATTAGTAACAGGAATACATTACCTGAATTTTCATAACTGTGAGCAAGCTAACATTCAATGAGGTTTTTCAGATTAACAGTTGATGTGGCATTGATATTTGGAGGGAAATAAAAATATATAGCAATCTGAGAAAACTCTTGCTTTTTTGGTGCCATCGATCACGGTGTTACAATGTATGAAAGGAGAATCACCATTCAAAGAAATCCTATATTTAAATTTTACTAATTGGGATTTTTTTCTAATGTAGCCATTTGGGCACATAAGGCATGAGGTCCTTGAGAGCCTCACAGATGTAGGCAGAATCTATTGCCCTAAATGAATTGTTCTTTATGAAAAAATTAAGAACCATACATCTCCTTACAGAGGAACTGAGGGAAGAAGCAAACAGAATCTGGAAGCCAGCACTGAGCTTTCTTTTGTTTCATGTTATCTTTCAAAAATAAGTAAGTCTTGGAGAAAATCGTCCAGCTTTTTATCGTGATGTCCAGTCTCTAGAATGGACAAAAGCTCAAGCTTTACATTTTGTCAACCCCAAATATTTTTAATTCAGAATCCATTAGGATGACACTTTGAACTGTGTTAACTGGCCCTCTGGGAAGCTAGACCCTCCATAAGCTTAGGGAGGTCAGCCCCAAGTGCACACACATCTGAGACTCCTGATGAGACATGACAAGGACAGAGCCTTCCTCAACGAGTTCAGCTTTGACCTGGTGGGAGGTGGAGACAACCTGGTACATTATGGGGTGCAGCTGCAGATGCATGGCTTATCTTGTTGCAGAGAAGAGCACATGAGTGTTTGGATAAGGTTTGCCATAGGTGAGAAGGCTTGTGGGTACATAGGCAGAGGCGCCCACACTGGACATGATACAGATCTGCACTATGTATCCACGCTAGCCATATGCACTTCTCCAGGACAGCAAGAGGAGGCTCTCCCGAGTCCCAGGAGGCAAATCATTAGGTCTGCTACAACACAGGGAGGGCTAGGACAGCTGGTAGCTGCAGAAATAGCCAGCCTGACAAAGTGAGGACATTTCCTGTCTCCTGAAAAAGAATAACCCTGGTTAATCAGATAAATGAAGTTACGAAAAGGCTTCTCTCTGTAGTGAAACTAACGCCCTTTTGTCTATCTCCAGAGAGAGACTGGCTCCCTTCTCCTAATCCATCCAGAAATATACATAACAGATAAGAGCCCGAATGGGTATTGAGAGAAAAGCTAAGATGGGAGGATGCAGAATACTGGAGCAAGCTTTACATGATAATTATAAGTGATATCCGAATTGGTTTTATGGCTCCATTGAGAAGCTTGTTATCAGGGATGCTTTAGATAAGCCACTTCTCAAACATTCTATAACCTTGGAGTTGTCACTGGTGAGATAAGAACTTGGATTTTAGACTCACTAGCAGATTTCTAGATTTTTTTTTTACATTAAAAATGTGAAGATTGTGTGTCCATAAGTTTTGTAAATTCTTTCAGGTTCTACTGACATGTTCATTATTAAGGAAGAAAAATAAAAGACCATTTCTATAAGGCTTAATATTAGATCTTCCCCAAGGTTTCCATCTACTCTTAGATGAAGGGATGTTTCTTTTCACAGTGATCGTATTTTGCATAATTTCTGAACTAAAATTAAGACCATCACACATGTTTAAGTGAGATTATGAGTAAGTCCAGTTTACATAGGTGCTTATGTCTCTTAGTTTAAAGTCCCCCAGAAGCCCATTTGACATCCTAATTTGAAAGTTTATTTTGAGGGTATAACAAACTTGGATGTGATGACTCACATTTAGAATGTCAGTACATAGAAGGCCAGGGCAGGGAGGGTAGCCTAGGCAATATTACATGGCACTGTCTCAAAAAGTAACCCGCCCCCCCCAAAAATGGTATCCAATAAATATCACCTTCTCAAATCAGTTGTCACCAAGAATGGATATTGCCTGATCTTATAAGCAAACTCTGTCTGGGAACCTGGGGTAAAACACTCATTTTAGAATTAACACACTGAACACTGGAAAAGGCAGCGGGCTGGGTTTTCATGCAACAGCTTCAGCCAGTCCTTATTTAAGGGCTTCTCCTGGGATTATTAACTCCACTGTACTTCTGCCCTGTGCAGATGGTCAAACAGAAGTCTTGAGAAGCAAGAGAAAAATCCTTGGGCAAAAAGGAGCATGTTCTGGAGGTTGAGTTTCTTCTTCTCTAAGTGCTAAGACTGAAAACTCCTGATGGCATTTCCTGTATTCGCTGCCCAATAGCTTCGTGTTGTGTTCTTGTATTGGATGACATGCAACTTTATCTGTGTTATCCTCTCCCCTCCGGGAACAGTTAGAATCAACAGGGTACCCAGATGTAACTCTGCTGTCCTGCACCAAAGTAGAAGCACCTGTACGAAAGGAAGCGCAATCATTCTGTCCCAGCCCTTCTGAATACACCTCAGTATTTGCTGAAGTGCTTCCGGTGTCCAAGAAGAAATCACTTCCTTTCTCTGAATGTTCCTCTCACTCTGGAAATTAGGTATGAAGCAACAGGGGAGACAGAGAAGCTACTCTGAGGATCCATTTAACACTGAGTGAGGGGAAGCAACTGTTCTAACCTTCCTTGCTTCTCGTTATTATTCCCCTGGGGCTGAAAACAGGTAGTTCAGGGTGAAATACAATTAGACTCCCCATTCATAATACTTAGAATGCAAAGGAGATCCTCTTCTTTGTTGAAACATATGAATTCAAGAGAGCTAGTAAGCAGGTCATCTAAGTGGAGGGTCTTTAAGCAAGACATTTGATGGGATCTTCTGATATCCCTTGACACTGACAGCCAGCCTGTCTTTCAGAAAAGGCCACAGCAAGCTTCAAGAAGGACCTGTGTGCTATGAGCCTCATCTGTTCTCTAACCTCATTAGCTGAGGGGAGGGGGGTGGGCTCAGGTGTCCCTCAGAGATTTATCTCAAGGGCCTCCTAAAGAGGAATAGCCATATTAACTCTTAGCATTTAGTCTACTCTCTCGCTTTGATTCCTAAGAGTAGGCCATTATTTTCTTATCCAAAGAAAGTATTTATTTATTAAGATGTCTCAGAAGTAGGAGCTGGACCAGGTAACATTTCAGAAGAAGGCTTCTTCTGTAAAGTTCGCATACTTGCAAAGTGAGTCGGAATAAGACTGAGGAACCCAGGTTTTAAGAAACAAAAACACACAACAGCCATGGAATTTGTTTTGTGTTAGCCAAGTTCAACTGAGCATGGCCTGGATAGGAGAGTGTCACTCCACTGGAAAAAATTACTGTCTTTCTCTTAGCAGGTATCAATTACAAATAGTTTCTTGGTTAGGAGTGGAATTTTGTGACCACTGTTGCTTCTCTGTGCTAGAATTTTGCCTGACTTGAATATGTGTCTATTTTATGTATGCTGTCATGGTCTCTGTGAGTTCATATGTGCAAAGCCTTGAATATCTGGAAGACTTTACTTCCTTGGAGTCACCCGCTGCCTCTGCTTCTCAGAATCTTTCTTCAGCAAAGAGACTGGCTCTTAACGGGGAGGGGTTTAATAGAGACATTCCATTGAAGGGTAAGTGCTCCCAAGCCTTTTTGCTCTCTTCACACTATCCAGTTGGGTCTCTCTGTGTTAACTACCACCTACTGTGAGAAGCTTCACTGATGAAGGTAAAGAGATGCTTTGGTGGGGGGGGGGGGGCAGGGAGGGTGACTGGTAACCATCACAATGGTCTTTTCTATCTCTGAATACCCCCATAAACACAATAGTAACAAAAAAAAAGACATGTAAACTCATGGTTCTGAATAAAACAACTCTGCAATCTTAAGAGAGAAAGCAAGCCAGAGAGAGAGAGAGAGAGAGAGAGAGAGAGAGAAGTAGGCTTTCCCTTAGGGCTCGTGACCTAGCTAGACTCGGGTTCTTGGCCACTAACTTTTGCAGTGTCAGGTGTAGGTTCTTAGGGAGTGGGTCTAATTCCAATAAAAAGTCACTGTCCAGCCCTATAACATTTAGACACTGTAAGTCTTTCTTATACCCATTTTCTCTCTTCATCAAATCTACCCTTCTATTCCATCTACCATTGATATCACTCATTAATTGTTAAAAGGTTGTAGTTTAATAAAAAAAAACGCCTTCAATTCTTTCAGTTTGAGTGAGAATTTTCTAAAACCCTTTCTTTGAAGCATGTGGTTAAGAAAGGGAAAAAATGTTGGAAAAATGCACTCATTTTAACAGGTAAATTTTTCTTGATTTGATTTAGAATGTAAGACATGAGTTGTGGGATCATTGACTTGTTGGAAGACAATTCCAAGTATAAAGGAAACATAACCAAGACAAACATTTCTTTCAGAGAATAATTTATACTACTATGTTCTGGCTCTGAGGTTGTGATTAAAGCATCTCCACAGAAAGGTAACTTGTGTTACATTTCACCCTTTCAAACTCAAAGGAAAAGGCAGGTCAAGGTATCCAAGGACATATGATGCGAACACCCAACTGCTTCATGGAGGGAAGCCAGAGGAGCTTGGGGCAGCTACTGAATTAGTCCATGGAACTTCACAGTATTGTTATAAGAAGATGGACAAAACCCATTTAATAAAATTGGGAGGGCATAGACAAGAGGCAATAGTAATCTTAAAACTCATTAAAATCACTCTAAAATTTTAACCAATTACAAGTCTGCTTTCCATTAAAAACAACTGGCAAGCGCCAAGCCCAGAAATTATTTGGAATGGGAGTTGGTTGGTTTGCAGACTAAGGGTCACTGGCTAGTTAGGAAGTTATGACAGCTAGCTGGGCTCTGTATTGAAATCTTTTATTTCCTTTTGGATTCATTGTCACTCAGATCACTAAAATTACCTCCACTGTGGGAGACTCAACAATTCCAAGCCATGGTTTTCATTTGCTACTACTACTGCTAAGAATTGAAACAAATTAAGAAAACCCAACCATTTGACCAGAGAAGGGCTAACTGGAACTTGCAGATCTGAAAGCAACATGAAAATCTGTTCAAAATGTGGAAATGATGTATCGCTGAGAGGACTACAGTGTAGAGTGTCTACCCCTTTTCCCTTCTCTCTCTCTCCTTCCTTTCTTTCTTTCTTTCTTTCTTTCTTTCTTTCTTTCTTTCTTTCTTTCTTTCTTTCTTTCTTTCTCCCTCTTTCTCTCTTTCTTTTTTTCTTTCTTTCTTGATATATATAGTGTGTGTGTGTATGTGTGTGTGTATGTGTGTGTGTGAGTGTGTGTGTGTGTGTGTGTGTGTGTGTAATTTATTTGTTTTGCTTATTCATTCTGCATCCCACTCACTGCCTCCCTCCCAGGGATGAACGAGTGGCCCTATGGGATCCCAGCCTCCACTGAGGAGCATATCAGTGTCTCTAGCAGGAGTAGGTAGGAGTAGAAAGTATACTCTTTGCTCCAAACTTATCCACCAAGTGTTCTGTGGTATTGCCGAGACTGTCGTAAAATCTCCCCTGAACTTCTGCAGTACGCAGGGTGCAGTGTAAAGAACTGTGTCTCTCTCTGTCCATGCCCATTTGTCCATGTTCATTTGGAGGAAAGCAAGGAAGTCACAAAGGGTCGGGCTCTTCAGCTGATCTGATCCTGCCTCTGTTGACTCAGTAGGAATATGGGTATTGGCAAATGAGTATGGGGGTACTCAAGACCTGAATGGGAGATCTCCACCCCAGTATCCACTCTGAAGAAATGGCATTTCAATAGATGATTGTGCTCATGCTAGCTGAGTGTTCGATTCAGTCCTTAAGCTCCAACTGGAAGATCAGAGCAGGTTTGAAATCCTATCAGATTTTATTTGGAGCAGTCAAATGGAAGGACAATATTATTGAATGCTTTTGCAATGGTAACGATGGAGCATGGAGCCTACACTCCTGCACTCCAGCTCCTTCCAGATCAGGATCCCAGCCTCTAGGCTGGTTATGTTTGCAAAGCTGATGATGACCAGATATGATTTTGCTGGTGACATCCCATCATTTGGATCCCAGCGTTGGAAATGCTGTATGGCTCAGTGTACTCTGACATGCACAGACCTTTAAGAACCACGTTTCTGAAAAAGAACTTCCTACCTACTAAGATGAGGAAGATACATCCTTTGGAAGTGTATAAAGCAATACAACTTTAGTTGCAAGACTTGTACCAATCATTCATAGCAATGCTGGGAGAATTCGCAGAAGAACAAAAGTACCTTAATTTGGAGTGTGTTTCTCAGCACTGCCTTTTGCTCAAAGTGTGATTAAGATGTAGTGCCCTGCAGCCTCTGCTGGGCTCAGTGAGATTAGATCATATGACTACCCGAGTCTTTGATAGGCTGAACTTCAATAGTAAACTTAATGTGTCTCAGTGATTTCCCCTTATTTCTTTACCAGTACTGTTCAAACTCTACTTAGCCAGTCCCAGTGTCCTCTCCCTATGGTGAATCATTCCACACATACATATTATATAACGCCCACAATACATTTCTGCTAATAATTTTCACTGTGGAACAATGGGAAAATCTAATGAAAAGCCATTTTAACGACTTTTTCATAGATTTGTGCATATGGCCTCAGTTTTAATTCATTTTTTAAAGTATGATATTGCTTTCTATGGGTGATGGTTAGGACTAATCCATCACATTTAAGTATTATAATTATAGGTGCAGTTATATGCAATTATGGTTATATATATAATTGTCAAATGCTTACCACTTGCCAACTATACTTAAACTTAATCTTCAGAACACTGATCACTATTTTACATATAAGAAATTGAGTTTGCGAGTAATTGCTTTGCCTGAACCCATATGTACCTACTGGTAGCAACATTTATGGAGTTCTAACTAGTCTTTATCTGTATGTGGCATGTGCATATTTATGTTCATGTGTAAGTGTGTGTATGAGTGTGTGTGTAACTGTGTGTGAGTGTGTGAATGTGTGTGTGTCTGTGTGTGTGTGTGTGTGTGTGTGTGTGTGTGTGTGTGTGTAAGCCAGAGGTCAATAATGAGTATCTCACTCTATTTATTTTCCACCTTTTTTTTCAAGATAAGTTCTCTTGCTGGACCTGGGGTTCCCTCATTTGGCAGGCTTACTGGTGAGCTTCAGGGGTCTGTCTGTTTCTGTCTCCAGCACTAGGATTACAGAGGTGTCCCAGTACCTGGGTGTTATCTGGGTGGTGGGTATCAGAACTTAAGTCTTCCTGCTAGCAGGCCCATCACTTCATCAGGTGAGGCATATCTCTATCCCCTTATGCTAGGTATAATTTATCCGTTATCTCACTTAATGTCTATCATTATTTTTCTGTATGACACTATTACAAGCCTTTTTAAGGCATATAAAATCTTGAAATTGGGAAAAATTTGGAATTTCTCAAGGGCCTACTTCCACATAGAGAAGTAGAAGAGGCAGACTTTTTTTTTCTTTTTTCTTTTTTTCGGAGCTGGGGACCAAACCCAGGGCCTTGCGCTTGCTAGGCAAGCGCTCTACCACTGAGCTAAATCCTCAACCGAAGAGACAGACTTTTACATCAGCTGAAGCTTTCATTCTCAAACTGCATTTTACAAATTGGCTAGAATTGTAGACTTGTTCTTATATATTTGTTAAGACTATGGATCTACATTTTGAAGTGCAGCCTATTCCCCAGAGACACCTTGTGGGCATTATGTCTACCATGACGAATCACAACCTGATGAAGTTTTTGAAGGCCGGTCCATAAGAAATGATATATAACCTCTACCTGGCTTAGTGCCTCAGAAAACTCGTCCTTATGAGTCACTGTGAAAGGTAGAGTAATATTTCCATGAGACATATTGGTGTTCTTACCCAATTAGTTGTGAATAATATTACCTAAATTAAAAAAAAAAACTTGGCAAGCATTATTAAAGTATAGTCCAGGTGGTGGGGACATTAATATAGAATATCTGGCTTGCCCCATATATTAACAGAGGCCTTTAAAATTGGAAGAGTCGAGGAATGCTTAAATCCAGAAGGAGATTTTGAAGTCGAAGGAGAGTAGAAAGGCTACCGGAGACAAAGGAAGTGGGCCATGAGCCCAGGAATGTGGGCAGCCTCTGGAAATTAGTAAGCGGAAATGGATTCTCTCTTGAGCTCTCATTCAGAAAGTAAGTCAGCCTGGCAGTAAACGGACATTGGCTCAAAAGGACCTGTGTCAGACTTCTGGCCTACAAGAAGTATAAGATAATTTACTTGGATAGTTTTCAGCCGCTACATTCGTGGCGATTTTTCAAAGCAGTGATAGAAAACTAATATAGTCATTACGCTGTCAAGCCATTCGACTGACAACCTCAGCTGAGAGCTCGAGCAACAGGCAGCACACCGTTTGCTAGAGAGTGTGTGAGGTACCCCAATGGTGAGACCTGTGGAAGAGTAGACTGACTGTTCACACACACAAACAAGCAAACAAGCAAGCAAGCAATGTGAGGTTGTGTCTTACTTTATTTTCTATTCTCATGAGATCAGAAAATATGTCACTGGTAGAATTAACATTTAATAGCTGCATCTCCTGCTCATAATATATAGTAAGTCTTAGCTTATCCCTCCCACTAGGCAGGTCCTGGGGATTAGGGCCGGTCAACAGGCTTGGCAGCAAGGACATTTTCACACTGGGAAATCTCTCTGGCACATGAGACTCTTTTAATCTTATCAAAATGTCAGACTATTTTTAAGAACAGGACACCATGAGGATCTGTAAAAAGCTAAAACAACTGATAGCCAAATTTCTTTGTGTTCAAAGACTTGATCAGGAAAACAAAAGGAAAGGAGAGGTGGAGCTAGAGAGATTGCTCAGTGGTTAAGAGTATGCACATACTGCTCTGAAGAGAAGCCAAAGTCGGCTTCCCAACACCTATGTCAGGTGCCACAAACTATAACTCCCGTTCCAGTCCTTTCCATGCCCTCTTCTGGCCTCTGCAGTGCAGGCACCTGCCGTCATGTCTATACAGAGAGATACATAATTTAAAACTGAAAGAAAGAAATCAACTATGGCCGGACATGAGAGCCGCTGGCTGAGTGTTTCCTCCTGAGGCCCACATTAGATGCCTAGCACCAAAAGAAGAAAGAAAATGAAACACAGAGCAGCAGACAGGAAATGATCATCCCTGAGATCAGTTTAAATCTTCGATTTTTTTGTTTTCTGAAAAGAAATTCTCTTGGGTTGTTCTCATGGTTTAGAGAATTAACGGAAAATATCAACTCCCTATTATGAGCAACAGAACTCACCAGCAGTTTGGGAACACCACCTAACAAATGTTGGCACATGCTATGATCATGAACTTAGTATTGTAAGTTTCAGAGGTGTAGGATTTTCTACTTTCTGCATCTTATTTTATGTTGCATTTTATATCATTTTTGCATCCCTCCAGAATTTGTGTGGTATAAATAGGAAACAGCTTTTGGTCACTGCTACAGTTTTAAGATTTATTCATGTTGGTAGGCAAAGGACTAGCTTATTGTTCGTGGCTAATCTTTGCTGTTGACCATGAAGGTTAATGTGGGTTTTTTTCTTGTAGTTTTAGTTTTCACCTTCGAAAGCAGAAAAACGCTTCATTCCACATTTAGTAGAGTTCACTAGATTATACACTTAGGAGTTCAAGTTGTTAAGGTATGACAAACATGTACCTTTAAATCTTTTGGAAATTATTAATTGTTCTCCAAACAATTTCACTTCGTACTATGGTGGGTAAGGTTGGTCACTCTTCTATCTTGTTTCGTCTGGTATTTTCAAACATTTAATGTTTTGCCAAACTTATAAATCGGAACTTCTACAAATTTTAGTTCTCTCAAATTACAAAGGCAGCTAAGCAATCTTTCATATAAGCAACATTTCACGGATTACAGAACATTATTTGTTATAAAAATCCTACAGAGAATATTTCCATCGTGAGGGATTCTATAAACACAACTCCTTTCAAGAACGTAATGGGCTTTGACGGTGCTCACTTCCCACGCCCGCCATTTCCTTCCTCTTTCCTCTTCCTGCTTCCTGTTAGTCTCCTTTCTTCCTTTGGCCTCCTGCTTTGTGATATATATATATATATATATATATATATATATATATATATATATATATATATGGTGTGTGTATGTGTGCGTGTGTGCGTGTGTATGCATGTAAGTGTGTGGTGTATGGTATGTATATTTGTGCGTGTGTGATGTATATTTGTGTGAGGGTGTATTGTACTGTGTGTGTTTGTGTGGATGTGGTGTAGATGCATTAATGTAGAACCTAGAACCTACAAATGGGAGAACGATGGGGTATATGCTTATCCAAATCTGGTTTATTTCACTCACTTCCGTGATCTCCAGTTACCTCCATTTTCAGTAAAACAACATACTTCCGTTTTCTTTATGGTTGAATAATTCTGTTTGTATATATTCATTTTTTTATCTATCCATCTGTTGACAGATACCTAGAAGGAGAGCAGCCAAACATCCAAATTAGGGGCCATCTTTTTTTCCCTCTCTGTGAACGTTTTTGGTTTAAATATTCCACTTTTCTATTGAGTTTATGTATGTATCCTCATGGACACACAGACATTTCTTAAAACATCTGGACAATAATTCATTTTCTTGTATTCATAACAAAAACCCTTTCCAGGTGTTGAGGTATTTCTCTGTGTTAAACACCTTTGGCATAACACTGGTTCGTGCTTGAATATGGTCTGAAAAATAAATATTTTCTTCAATGAGGAATGCACTTGTCAAGTATTTCCATTACTGAGTTTATAAACAGAGTCCTTTCAATCTTTTCTACGGTTTATGTATGTTTTGTCAGTCTGGAGCTCACCTACTAACAGAGGACAGTATGAATTAAGGGGGTGACATGTGATTTTGCTTGAACGCAAAGATAATTTCGCAGCAGTATCATTAACGGTCAACCCTTCTCCCTCACTTTGATGACTTATTTTTTTGGATTTTCTTCTTGTATATTTGAATGGGAAACACATTATAACATCGGTGCTATTTAATATCTGTATTAGTTAGCGCAGGTTATCATCTCTGTCTGTCCACAATGTCCTTTTTCTGCTCCGTTGACTCACAGCTGTTCTGTTTTTCACTAGGTTCTATTTCGATGTCACTGCTTTAGGAGATGGCTCTTACATTTTTTCTTGCTTCTCCACATTGATTACAACTTTAGTTGCAACATGGGTTATACCAAAGAAATTTATGTCAAAAGAGTTTTTTTTTTTTTTTTTGAGCACAGACTTTTTAGCTTTTATGGGGCTAAGCACACCATCCTACCATTTTGTACTATTAAGTGTTTTGTAGCTGTTTCATAAGATTATCTACAGGAATAAATTAATGAGGGAATCTTCAAAACAGAACAGCTTGAGTGACACTTGGTGGATCTGAATAATTCATCTTCTTAACTCTCATTTATTTTTTTTACCCCCTGTTTTGCTGACTTTATGTAGAAATAGTACCATAGTTAGTATGAATAGCATTTTTTAAAATTACTATTTATGTCTGTAGCTCCTAGGATACTATTTTATTTGTTAAAATCATTTCATTTAACCCCTGCTTTCTGTTTGAATTAAGGATTTATGTTAGCAACTTCACCTACCTGGTGACCAAAACACAGCCAAAATTTCCTAAAGCCATGTAGCAGAAACAAAGGCAAGTTCTACACTCTAAATAACTGGTGTTTATTACATATTGTTAGAAATATATAAACCAAACCAGAGGCAGTAAATTTAACCATTTTTACTTAAGTATTTTTGTGTATTTTATGGCCTTCTGTTATAAGTAAAGGTTCCATAGTTATTGAATATTTTCATTATAGTAAACATGTGTTTCATAGTGTGCCTCATTCTTGAGAGAGTTGTATAACCATGCAACAATGAAAAGCAGAACGGATTTCTGAATATCATTTGTATCAGTACTCATACATCATGGGATACAGAATGGAAATCAGCATTACTGCCATGCTCTTGAAAATGGTATAGCCACTAGTCATCATGAGAAGTGGTTTTGGACCACCCATCCTTACTCTTGTTTTCACTCAATGACCCTTCCTATAATGAGCACTGGTCAACCTGATTGATCCCAAATGTCTCATCAAAACTGTCAATTCCAAAAAACTGAAAGTAATGGAAGCACAAGAAAACAAACTATCTAACGTCCCCAAATAGTCTACCTGACAAACACGATCTGTACCAGTCAACATTCCCAAACAGTCTGATTGGCAAGTATGATCTTTGCAATATTATGTTTAGCCAATTATTTGGGATGTAAAAATTCTTTAGAATGTAAAATTTCTTTACCCTGGGCTGTGGGGATAAGGGTTTCACATGATTTGCAGGATTCAGGACTATAAGTCTTTGATAGTAATCCCATTCGTCTAAAGGAGTCGTATTAAGGCCAACTCTTCACCATTTCTGCAGGAGGTAATGTTCTGCCTTGAATTCCTCTAATTGTCATGAGGAACGATTAACCATTTTGCCTGACGCCATTTCATGGAAGCCATCTATAACGCTGACTTTCCCTCTTGTGCTTTCTCTTGCTTATTCCTAGAAATATCCTCTTATCCTGGCTTTCTGAAGTCCTCTTTACACACTTTCTGACCTCGGTTTCCTTTCTTGAGCTGATGTCCCCACCTTAGTATTCTTTTCTAATAAATTTCCTCTCTGAATACACCATGGTCTTGCTTCCTAGGCATCTTCCAATCCCAGCACAATATATTTCTAATTTCTTTCTGATCTCAATCTTAGGGGTCTGAATTTTCTCTCTTTCTTCTTGTTCCTTTTCCTTTTAAAAGGTCTGTTTTGTCTCAAATTGGTATTTTAAGCCCCAAATTTACATTTAAAGGGCATAAATAACTCTTATCTACAACCCCTGTCAGGCCCTTCCTTTCCTTAGAGTTCAGTTTCTTTGTTTGCCAAGTGAGGTAGATGGGAGGGATCTGTAAAATCTCTTTCAGCATAAACACCAGGGTCCTGCAGACATTAGACATTGTCCTGTTTGGTATGTGTGGGTTCACTGGGGTTACTTACCACAGAATAGGTTTTGGGTGTTGCATAGTGTGTCTTGAGCACTTTGACCCTCAACACATTAAATGATCAGCTGGGTCATAAATGGAAGAGGCAGCTAGTCAGAGTGCCACGCATCCCTGTGTCTGAACTCATAGCCAGGCCTGCTTGGGAGGACAGGAAGCAGCAAGAGCACAGGGAACTGTTCTGGGTGAACTGACATGGGGCCACTTTACACAAGGGCTTTGTGAGACTCCACACATAATGACCAAAAAAAGACCAGCGCTAATATTCAGGACTTAACAGAGAAAGTTGATAAATGAGGAAAACAAGAAACTTTACAATTCAGAATTATAACAAAAGCAAAACAAAAGAGCAGGAAACGGAGAGGTGGGTGCTTTGTTTCATCTCCAGAAAGATTATTGTCTCAGATCATGAGCTGACTACCAACTAGGCAGGGAGATAGGCAGCTACCAGATCTGCCAGGCAGGCAGAGGCATGGTTATTTTTATACACTTAGTGTAGAAGGAGACAGAACACAAAATCATTAGTCTTCCTAGTCCCTAACACGCAAAGCTCCAAAATCCTAACTCTTGAATGCCACTGGCAGAAATGGCTGCATATTACTTCTTTCTAAGACATTTGTTAGGCTGTCTCCCACTAGATTGCTAATTCATGGATAAATCTATAATATCAGGTACAAGGAATAAAATTATATTCCCTCCATTCTGTAGGCAGACTGCGTACTGACAATAACTTACCAGCTTCAGGAAACAGCTCTTTCTAAACAAGCAGAATTCTTGCAAAGGATTTCCTATTACGTGAAAGCTTGTAAACTTTATATGTTGTAGAAGTGTATTTTAATTGTGCTGAAGCATCTTTGATTTTTAAATAGAAGAATAAACCATTTACATGGGTATCTGTAACTTTTGAGAAAAGGATGGCTCTTTCTCTGGGGCAGGCATCTTGCCTCAGCCTCCAAGTGCTGAACAGGTGTGAACTGCCTCATTCTCCAGTCTCTAAGTATGCATGTATGTATGTATGTACGTATGTATGTATATATGTATGTACGTATGTGTTTATTATTTATTTCAGGCACATATAGGGTGTAAGGCTTTCTAGAAAATGAATGACAAATGATTGGGTTGACACATGTTTAAAGATAAATCCACAATTTAAAAATCTGTTTGTACAAGTAAGTAGCTATTGTTGCTACGTCCATTTTTCGGATGGGCACACAGAGATTTGAAGTGATGGAAAAGTCGAAACTAGTCACATAAAGCAAGAGGCAAGGCTGGAGTTTAAACTCATCCTCACTGACCTACAGTGTGCTGCTAACTTTTCTCCCAGTCTTCCTCCCCAGATGGTGAGAAGGGTGTACTCTTTGCACATTAGCAACTTGTAAGTACTTAGTAAATTAATGACGAGACTGTGGCATAATGAGCCTCTTGGCAGTTGCTAGGTGGCCACCTGGCATCTCCCTGCCCTCCGTCTCCCTGCCAACTCCAGCCTCATCCTCTGAAACTGGATCATTTTCTTCCCTTTTTTCTTCAGCAGTTTCCTCTTCCTGTTTTGTGTGAACAATGGTCACGCGAGATTCTGGCAGGAGCACCCTTCTTTGACTTACATCAGGTATTACATATTAAGTGAGTTTGCATATACACAGATGACGCTGTAAGAGGCAGTGAGGAATAAAAGTTACATCACGGAGTACTTACACCAAGGGTAATACCTCTTTTATATTACTCTGCACTGATTGTCTTTGGCTTCGAAAAGTTAGAAAAAGGGATTTGGATGATTGAGGTTTAAGGACTTGAGAAAACGAATCTCACTTCAAATATGTTAAACCTTCATATACACAAAAAAAAGTTGCACCAGTTGATATTTGACTAAATAAAACACATCTGAACTCTTCAGCATGGCTTAAGGGAAAAAGTGGAATTAATGCAGACTCCAAGGACAAAACTACCTGGTACCGGGTGTCTCCCTGTCAGCAAAAGAATGCCAGACTGCTTCCATTAGCCTCACCCGCCCTTTCCTCCACCCCTCCTGGAGGGAAAGGCAAGCTGATGGCACTTCCTGGCACAACTGGCTACCCTGCACCTCTCAGAGTGCTATGACTTTTGATTCTCCTTTAACTCAATGACCACCAGTGCTGACCAGGGCTGTATTCACCAAGTCCAGCCCGCCTAAGAGAAGTGTCTTACATTCATCAACAGATAAGGAGTTTTAGCAGGCCTCTCAGGGGAAAAGAGAAACATACATGCACACACACACACACACAAACACACAGAGTGGGGAGGGAGAGGGAGAGACAGACAGACAGAGACAGAGATTTAGAGATTTAGAGATTTAGAGATTTAGAGATTTAGAGATTTAGAGAGAGAGAGAGAGAGAGAGAGAGAGAGAGAGAGAGAGAGAGAGCGAGCGATTACCCTATAATACAGAAGAGCCCAAGCCCACAGGAAAGGAGCTGGGGAAAGATTGAAGGGAGTTTTAAGGAGGCCTGGGTAGACAGGGAGTCAGCTATCAGAATTAAACACGATGAAGTCCAGAGCCCCTCTCAGTCTCTACCTGTTCCTTCTCAGTGTCACCATGGGCTGAGCACTTGATACAAAACAGATCTCCAGAAGTATTCCAGTAACTCCCCAGGACCACCAGGGCAAAAACAAAAACATTCAGGGCTTGACACTTACCAGGGCAACTTGCCAAGCTTATCACATGTGAAAAGATCTGCTAAGAGACAGTCATCTTGTTCAAATGCTGGGTGCTAAGTCTCTGAGAAGAACCAAAGGGCATTTTCCTTCCTAAGGAGCAGGCTAGGAGGGCAGGAGTAGCATTTCTCTAGGAACTGCCAGAAAAGGCAATTGCTGGCTTTATTAATATAAAGGCTGGAGGAGAACTAGAAAGGTCTGCAGGGGGGGTGGGGACCTGGGAAAGGCCTACTGGGGGACCCTTGAATGGCCTCTTGTGAGGACTGCTCCCACATTCTTCCTGTCAAGCGCATCTGCATTCTGACTTTGAGGGAATTTTGACAGCAACCTAAAGCTTGTCCAAGGCACATTTTTCTCTTCCTGTAATCTCCATGGGGGGCTGTACAGGCTGCAGCATCTTCTAAAGCCTTCTTTGTACAGACATGATCCCAGCGTCTGCCATGTCTCTTTCCCATGAAAGCCCTCTGAGGTTTACCATCCTCATTTTGTAGTTGAGGAGACTGAGGTAGTACGAGCTCATCTGCAGGATGTAGCTGGTGGTCAACAGAGCAGGAATTTAAATTGGTATTTTATGGAATCTTCAGACATGGAAACAAGACTTCTCCGAGACTTTCATAGCTCAGGCTTCTCTGTTGACTAAACAATCTTTTTGTCTTTTTCAAGCTTTTCTTATCTCATGATGCCTTCTTATTTGCTTTTAGACTTCCCATTTCTCAAATAAGACTTCCCTCAATATTGTATGTCTTAGTTACAGTTCTTGTTGAACTCTATTGCACATACTATACGTGAAAGGCTGAGTGTTGCTCTCAAGATTTAGTGTCATCTTTAAGGTGTCCTTTCTCTTTTCCTGGAAAAACTTAGTTTCAGTAATTCTAAAGTCACTTCTTTATATATTATTCCTACTCAGAATAAAGGGACATTTGAGTGTTTATTTACTCAGTCTCCATAATTGGCACGAGGGTTCCTCTTTTTTACAACATTGTATACTACTGAGAATTTATTTTAGAAATGCCACATGCGTTTTTCAGAAATAGAGGATATTTGAATTAGAGTTTCACTGAGTTCTTAGGTTGTTTTGCATTTCTACCTATGGGGAGGAAAATGCTTCTAAGTTATAACAAGAGAGCATTGAGTTAGCTGTAAAGATGAACTTTTTTTTTTGAGTCAGGCTGATTAAACACTGGTGCAAATTAGCAGGGGAGCTTATGGAAGTGCCATCTGTGGAGATATTTCAAAAATAGAATTGACAATTTTCTTCTTTGGATGATTTAGGAAATGCCCCCTCTGGCAAAGAGATAGACCAAATGGGCTCTTGAAATCATTGTGGGTTCTCTGCTCCCAAGAGTCTTCCTCTACAGCCCTTGAAAGCATTCATTTTCTAAGTTGAATGTAGACCAAGATGGCTTTAGCAAAGTTGGTGCTGGTGGATGAGTGTACTCATCTCTTTCTCTCCATGTAGTGAATTAGAAGGATGCCTAGGTCAAATAAATAGGACTGCTTTAGACTTAGTGGGAGTCTGCCAGCTTTGTCCCTCCTCACTCTTTACTTTCTCTGGCAGACTGCAAATGTAGGCTGGATTCTCTTCCCCAACCTTCCCCTCCCCTCCCCTCCCCTCCCCTCCCCTCCCCTCCCCTCCCCTCCCCAACCTTCCCCTCCCCTCCCCTCCCCTCCCCTCCCTTCCCCTCCCCTTCTTTCCCCAACTTCTATATCATTTTCTCTTGGCTCTCAAAACAACACCACACTGTCCTGACGATTCTCTTTTTGAACAACTCAGGAAAAAAAATGTTTCTGAACCATGACTGCACACTGATTTTAGAACTGAAATTCATCCCCCTATCAAATGCATTCACCTGATGAATACTCAACATGCTAAGAGCTGCCAAAGGGGGCTTTTCAATCTTCCATCTTCTCCCTCCCTTCTGTGCCTCCCCTTCTCAGCTCGATGACCCACCCTCCTTGTGGATTGGGTTTCTATGTGAGTCTAGTCTTTCTTACTCAGTAGTTGTTCCTCTGCTTTGATAATTCTCCCCATTCGATACGCTGAGAGGTATCTATCTTAGAAACTCATGTGACCCACATGTTCCTTACCCAATGGTATTTCCAGGAGTCTTTAACGACTATGGAGAAGGTACATAGGCTAAAGGGTGTATCAGTCAATATATGGACTTTGCGACTCTGATGATTGGCCTAATATTTCAGCGACTCAATTTCCTGAAGTATAAAAATGGGCTTTTAAGCAATAATACTAAATGTTTTTTGAAGATAAAGCACTCAGCTAGATACTATATAAAAAGAGAGCAGTAGTTGGTTTGACTCGAAGAGCTTATGGTCAAACAATAAATAGTACATGTTAAAAATACAGTCAAGTAACTGTGATAATCTTTAATCATCATCATCACCATCATCACCATCATCAGCATCACAAACCGATGCCACAGTCGAAGTTGCGTTCTTGCCCAGCACTGCTCTAAGGTAAATGAATCATTCAGCAGAAGTTACATTGTGAAAACCCTCAAAATAATTATGCAGAACAAGGTCATTTAGATTCATTGGCCTTTCTCCTTGCTAGGCAGGACAATTCCCTATAGTATTTCTTTGAATATTTCATTAGTTTATTTTTTAATGACTGGAGCTACTTAGCGCCTACCACACCCCACAGAAGAGTAGCTTACAATGTACTCGAAATTAATTTCTGGGAATTTCTTTGTTTGAGATTTACGTTTCCTTCAAGCCCTTCCAGAAACCTCATCTTCCATCGTTTCATTATGCAGAAGTGCCACCGTTGCGCGGCTCCTGTGCTTAGTATTTATAGCTAGTTATCTTATTGCTTCTGATTTCTTTCCCTCTAAGACACCATAACACATGCAATTACTCTCTTATTCTTCCAAGATATTAGTCCTAAGTAGCCAAATCTTAGCTATCTCTGAATCTATTTGTGTCTTCAAATTGCATCCCATTTATTTAAAGTTCTGTGGCAGACTCTCAAATATTTAAATATCACTTTATCTGGTGTAATGATGAAGGCAATAAAAGCAGTAAAACCAACAGGAATTGAGAAAAGAAGAGATGAAGATAACGATGCCTTCAAGAATCTAGTACCAAATAGCACTGGAAAAACTATGTACCTCAATTAGAATGGGATTAACATCTTACATGGAGATCAGGCTCTCAAATCAATATGTAAAATGAAGATTGCCTACAGTTAAAATCACTCTTAAAAATATCTTAGGAAGTGCCACATGCAATACCAACATACCGTTTCTCAATAAGTCCAAAGATTTCTTTTTTGTTCTGTGATTGGAACAGAATCTCTGTTTCTTTGGTTGAGCTCCAGATGAAGCAGTTGGCTTGCATTGAGGGACCATGTTGCATGAAAAATAAGTATCTTTAAACACTAGAATCACACTCCTGCACCATCAGGTGCCCATATTACGAAAAGCAGCCGCAGGGAGACAGAGGCCAAGTAAAACCAGCCTGTCCTGTCACTCCCACTCTGGGACATGTGCTCAGGCGCTAGAGGGCTATGTGGAGAAGGCTATACTATTTTACCTTTCTTTTTCAGGTCTCTTATCCTCTCTGTTTTCCTCTCCTTCTCTGCTCCATATTGTCCATGTCATTGTGAAAAATAGGGTTAGGCATCTAGCAGAATATGTGTTAAGAAAGTCTCATAGTATCAGGCCATTCTACCACTTTTGAGTGTCTAGTGTATTGAGAGGGACGGGAGGGGGGGGGAGAAAGAGAGAGAGAGATTGTTATCTTATTCACTTAAGTGGTTATTCTATACATGTCTGACAGTCCTCACTCAGAAGGGAAATTTGGACTTGAGGGTTCAAGTTTCCACATTTCTTCCGTTATTAGTTCATAGCATTGCTCATATTTTAAAAGTATTCTTAGACTTCCTCTGATTACACTTGAATAATATACTTAACGGCATTATATTTATGACTCCCATAACTTTTGTCATTTTCTTAAAATGCTTAAGTTAAAAAACCAGAACAATACAAAATATACCTAAGTATTAAAGTAGTTTGCAGATTAAGATTCTGTTCTTGACAAGGAATTAAATATCTTACACTTTTATAGCCAAAAAGTCACTGAATTTTCCTTAAAAAAAAAAACTGTGAAACCCAAGGAAAAGTGGCTAATATTAGCAAAAACTTTGGGCACTGAGGTGAAAAATATATAACCCAGAAGAAAACTAAAAGAATAAAACAAAAAGAATAAAAGCCACACTAGCACATTGAATATGCCAAGCGTGTGCCTGTTATGACATCATTTATAGCTTATCAGGAATTTCTCTTGGTTTTCAGCTTTCTGACTCCATTCCAGAATAATTGATATTGACAGCTTTTTTACCGTCGTTATACTCTGCTTGCACCAAGTCTGTTGGATTATGATACAAAAAAATGTGATGCTAACAAGGTGTATATATATATATATTATATATATATATATATATATATATATATATATATATATATATATATATATATATATATATATATAGAGAGAGAGAGAGAGAGAGAGAGAGAGTCATGTGTCATGTTACCTGGCAGGCAATTGTAGTTCTGTACTTGAACATTGTTTTCCAAGAATAACAATCAGAAAATGTCTAGTTTGGCCAATGCAGAGTCTATGACAACCACCTGAAGTATTTCAGTGAACTGAAGATTTAGGAAAAATCATTCAAGGTTTTAAGGCAGGGGATACCATATTCTATTGGTTGCAGCCCACAATATGAGATAGGTAGATAACAAAGAGATGATATTCTAGATCTTTTGATTATTCTTCAACCCCACCCACCAAATGATACCATCCATCAATAGGGACGGTCGGTTCTGACAGTCACAGCATCTGGTTTGGAATGTCTGTGGACTGATCTTGAACTGGTATTAAGATTCCTGAGGGGGATTAAGGAAGCATTTATGGGGTCAAGTGGCCAGAACAGCTGACTTTGATGCCCATTTAGTATTGAGAGATAATGTTAGTGGCCTTATGTTTATGAGCTTGTGTCTTCCACTAGCTTTGACACGAACCTCAGTACCCTTATCTGCAAATGGAATACCAATATTATCAGAGTTGCTTTGAAAAGATATTGTAAATAAATGATTCCTTAAAATACAAAAGAAATGATTGGTAAATGAAACTCTTATTAGTTTTAGAGTTAAGGTTTGTCTTGTATGTGTGAATGCATCATGTAGCTGTTTACAAACTGCATGTGTGCTCATGCACACGGTGCCCAGAGTTTGATGTTCGGTGTTTCCTGGATAGTAATTCAGAAACTCCCCACCTTTTTTTTCTCAATTAGGGTTTCCCACTGAATCCAAACTCACTGATTGGCTATCGTGATTGTGCGATGAGCTCTAAGGATACATCTGGCTCTGTCTAATCTTCATCCCAACTGTGGTTACAGATGCAGGTGACTATCCTTGCCCCCCCCCCCTTTTTTGCCTTTTTATAAAAACATGGGTGCTAGGGGTCTGAACTCAAGTTCCTATGCTAATATGGCAGGTAACTAACTAGCTGAACATTTCTCTAACATTCTTTTTTCGACAAATATCGAGGGCTCAGTGACAATTTTCTAGATCATGGATAAGATATTTTATTCATAAGCTTACATTCTATCTCTGGCTCTTTGTCATAACCCCTTATCTCAATCTATATAAGAGGCAGAAGGATATATAAGATGATATGCAAAGTGAGCATGTAATACTATGAAATAATACATGTTTTTTGAGTCTATTTTTTCTAGAGTCTATTTTTTACTTATTTTACCACATATATCAACATGTATGTGAGGCATTTGTCATACTATCAATAGGAATCTCACCAGCATATCTGAGCTGGTGAATGACAAAGCTGGGTTTTGCAACTAGGTTTACACGGATACAAAGTCGATTTTCTTGGAGGAAACAGTCAGTAGAAAATGCCTGAGACCATCTAGTGATTCAGTCTTGTAATTTATGAGAATGGAGGGAAGATCGAGTCCTTGGTCATCTCTCTATCACTCAAACAATCATCTCTTGAGCCCAGCATGAAAGCTGAAAGCTAATATCATATCAAAGCAACACTGGACAAGTTCTCTGATATTCGTCCATAATTATGCATTCATTAACATTTATGGAGCTGGTCCCCCTTATTGTTGATGTGATCAAAATGAAAGGGTTAATGAATTAGGCCACCTTTGCTAAAAATGATCTCTGCAGACACTGTATGTGGTAATTCTAATGAGCTATTTTACAGCAAATGCACTTACAAAGATCACAAGAGAAACAAAGAAAATTAAAGTTAAAGTCAAATTAAAATATTAGTAACAAAGGAAGGAAAAGCTAGTTTGAGCTTATCTTACATATTACATTTTAAACCTACACATTGTTTTTCACCAACGATGTTTCAAGTACTTTAGGGTTCCCACTCTAAAACAGCCCCTGAACAATTGATGCAAATGTTACTAAGGTGAAATGAAGACCCTAGATTATTAGCGAGTCTCTGGAGAATCTTTTCAGTGAAATTTTAACCACCAATAAAAGCCCCAAACTCTTCGATTGCCATCCAGTCATTAGGATTAAAACAGGAGTGATCAATTTTCTATTTCTTGACCTGGAGACATAGAAATAGAGCAAAATAAGCTACGTTTCTCATGGCTATGTTCAAATACCTGACAGTAGAGACTCAAAGGAGGCAAGGTTTCTTTTAGGGTAGGACCTTAGTTCATCATGCAGGGAAGATAGGATGGTGACTTCAACTGTGTCTGTGGACAGATGAATACTAGTGTGCAGCTTGCTTTCTTCCTGTGTTCATTGCAGAATTTTAGCTATGAAAATGATGGGATTCATATTTAGGGTTATTTTTCCCTCAGGTTAAACATGTCTAGAAATACTAATATCTAGACAAATAAGTTTATATCTTACTCTAATTATCGATGAAGATTAAACATACCAACTTGAGAACTCATCGATTCGATGCCCAAACATAGTATTTTCAAACAAACCATCCCCTGACTTCTAACCTACTTTCACCATACGGTGTAAAGTGCACCTCTAAAAGTTCCGTGGTCTTCAGTATTTCTATCCATATTCAAAAGATCCAAGTCTCTTCTGTTCTTCAAGGCAATCTCCTAAGTGTGGGCACCTATAAAATTAAAAACAGGTTATGTACTTCCAGTAAATAAAGCACATAATAAATATTTCTGCTCCAAAATTTTTGACCAAAAAGTTTAGAACCTAGCACAAGAAACACTATACCCTGACGCTCTGTTTGATATTTGAGTCATCCGATGAAGTCATCTGGGCTCAAAGGTCTTGGGCATCCTCATCCTTGCACATTTGTCCATTCAGATCTGTATCGGTTACTCTTCCTAGTTGCTGTGATCAATTGCCTGACAACAGTAATTTAAAGGAAGAAGAGTTTATTTGCATACAGACTGAGGGGACACAGCTCACTGTGGCTGTATATGTAGCTCTTGGACTCACTCCTCTCCCTGACTTGTAGCATGTTTTGATTGAATAGTTCTCTCTTCTTCAACATCCTGGAGATTCCATTGCAACCCAGGCTTCATATCTCTGCTGAAAAGTTCCCCAGACCTTCCCTGCAGGTACTCTCACTCCACTACACATTGCTGGGTTTCAGCATCTCTCTGGATCCTGGCACAAGACTTCATGTCCCCTCTCAATCCTGTATCTTCAATGCATACGAAACCAGTTCCACATGGACAGTGTGTCTAGTTATGCCCTACCTCCAAGACCACAGTTAGACTGGAACCTAAGCGTGTGCTTACCTGGGAAACATTCTCTTAGGTTGGTATTTTTAAGCAGAAAATGTCTTCAGCTGTATTCAAAACTTAGGCTCCTTCCTTTTAAATGAACTAGCATTTTCACAAATTAGCACCTTTGGTGGATGGGGTCTTACCCTCAGGGTAGTTTTCCTATCATCCTAAGGCATACAATGAGTTTTTTCTTTTAACGGCATTACTACCTTTACAAATTACATCTGCTTTCTCAGCCACCTTGTCTAAACGCCCATCTTCATACTTGTTTGTACCACTTGTTTTCTTGAACTGTGGACTGGCTGAGAGCAGAAGACAGAAATTCTGACAGAGCCTGAATGCTGGCCAGCCTTGAAATTTCCTCTGCTAAGCAGATTAGTCCTTTATTGTTGTCAAAGTCATCTTCATTCACATTCTCAGGACATGAGGAGAAATCAGCCATACACTTTTGCAGAATACTTTGTCACTGAAGAGGTCCCAGGAGAGTCCTTGCTGTCCTTGAAAGTTAATAATCTAGACTTCCACTCTTCACATTGATCATCTCAGCATTGGGCTCTTGCCCAATCAGCAGAATAGTTCCAGAAGCTTGACATACATCATTCTTGGGCTTCTCTAGTTGAAAGTCTAAACATTGCCACATTCTTCCTTCAGACTACCCTGGAAGACCTGAAAAACCTGTGGCCAGGCTTACCAATGCAATCTATCCCATCCTCAGAACCAACTTTTGTTACTGTCTACTTTTCTTGCTATGATAAAATATCTAGCAGAAGCAACTTATAGGATGATGGTTTATTTTAACTTGGCAGCTTCAAATGAGAAAGTTGAGTTCCTCCTTATAAGAAGGTGACTAGTCACACCTTATCAACAGTTACAAACAGAAAACAAACATAAACAGAAAATTGAATTCCACAACTCCACTTATTTGCATTTTTATTTAGTCTGGGAAAATGGGTTCATAGAACAATCCTGGCCATGTTCAGGCTGGGTCTTTCTTCAGTTAAACATCTACACCCGCATACACATACACACAGAGGTAGTTTCATGGTTATTTTTAATACAATCAAATTTATACTGACTATTAATATTACGGGCTCCCTTTTAAAATATCACAGTACTTTATTACTGCATTCTCATATTGTAGTCGTGTATTTTGAATCATAAAGAGGGCACACAACATGTAATGAATAGTGCGAAATATCAAATATTCCAATGGAAACACAGCAACAAAAGTATGTGCATGTCAGTCTGCCTGGAGTCTTATGTGTGGGGTAACATTCATGAAGACATTAAACCCATCACTGGTGACAACCTTAGAGGAATACTTGAGTAACTAAGTTAAAGATCATATAGAAAAATGAAAGACAAAGAGATAAGAAATCTCCAGCCCCATGCCATTCCTGTGATGGCTTGTATGAACAGAGCATCTAAGCTCCTGCCTTTCGAAGCACCTGAATCCAGAAGGTAGTCATTTAAATATTCACAGATTCGAGGCCTGTCATTCAACTATGACAGTAAGAATAAAGTGAGTCTGTACAGCACTTCCTTGCTATTAAAGAAAATCTTGCTTTATAAAGGATAGCTCCTAGGTGTTCATGATTTAACGGTCCTCCTCTCCTCTTTCTTACCTTCCATGAACAGTCATGGCATTCTGTCAAATCACTTATCCTTCCACAGTTCCTCATCCTTTTCTGGCATCAATTGGTCACGTTTAATCAACACTTCAAGCCTCATGATGTGTTTCTTAGTACTACAGATACAATCCACCGTGCCCAGCTAGGACACTTTTCAAGTGAACATAAGTTTATAAATTAAAAACCAAACAACAACAACAGCAGCAGCAGCAGCAAACCAAACAACAACAACAAACAAACAAACAAAAACCAAAAAAAACCCTCAAAACAGTTTTCTTATTTTTAAAAGAGGTAAATGCATGAGTCTATATAAGAGAAACAGCTCTGAGAGCCCAGGAGGCAGATTTTTGTGACTTTCAAATCAACATCTGTGTTGTTTTTTAAATTTACTTCTGTTTAGCCAAGTAGAAAGCAAACTCCTCTACGTTGAGGTCATAATTCATAAATCCAAAAGACCTGTACGCTACATTGAGGATATAATTCAATGAATAGAGTTGTTGGAGCATGTGCAAAGCCCAGGGTTTAATGTCCAGCACGATGAAAGCAGGCATTGTGGTACACAGTTGCATGGAATACCGTACTCTGGAGGGAGACACAGGAGAACTAAAACTTCAAGATCATTCTTGGCTACACAGTGAGTTGAAGAAACACCTTGGCTACATGAGACTTTATTAAAATACCAAATTATAAGATATATATATATATACATATGCAAAAGCTTAGTCTTAAATGTATAATAGTGAAATAATTTAATGAAGTTTTATAGATTATTTAAAAGCATTGAGTTTTTAAATGTTCTTATACCTATTATATTAATGTGCTAGATAGTTCAGACAACTACATCCAATATCACCCATAAGATAATGACTCTAACTTTTAATATTGCCATTTGAGAAGACTCACAGGAACCATTGACTTTGTGGTGGAGAATTACTGATTACTTATGCTTGATATTAATTAAGTTGGGGGTTCCAATGAAAGGTACCCCAAAATTGAGTTAGAAAGCCTTTATCAAAGAACTACATGTAATAAATCAACTGTATACTTCTAGACAATATCTGAGTAATATAGAACATCAATTTTCTGATATTGGTAAAGGTATGCATATATTGTTTGCAAGATTAAGAGAGACTATATATATATATATAATTTTATAGTATGAGCACAATAAGGAAATAATCAATTTAATCATAATAATAAGCAATATTTTCTTTTATTTAAGAAAAGTGGGGCTGGGGTGATGGCTCAGTGGTTAAGAACATTGACTGCTCTGCCAGAGGTCCTGAGTTCAATTCTCAGCAACCACATTGTAGCACACAACTATCTGTAATGAGATCTGATGCCCTTTTATGGTGTTTGTGAAGACAGCTACAGTGTACTCATATACAAAAATAAACAAATCTTAAAAAAATTGAAAAAGAGAAAAATGACCAGAGGAATCATTCCTTTTCTCAGTCTGCTATTAAAAAACAAAACAAAACAAAAACCAAAAAACCCAAAAACTTTAGTCTTATTACCAAATTTTTGTTAAAAAGAAGAATTTATAGAATCTTTTAATGATTACAGTTGACTACCAAAATCTTTCTCATTTATGAAGACACTAACCAGTTTGTTAAAGTAAACGAAGTTGGAATGTATGCATTTCCAACTATTCAAAGATGAGAACCATTAGTCAATGGAATTCGTATGTAGTAGTAAAATATAGAAAAAAAGACAATATTGAAATAAAATATTTGTAAACATCTTCCCCATAAAAAACTATAAAATAAAAATAGTCTCTTAATTTCAACATGGTTTTCAAAGCCAGGACAACTTAAGCAATCAGTTTAGTTCCTCTTGTTTTCTGAAGCTTCCTGAGATTTTGGAGAAAGTCAAAGCACTAATATGAAGTACACAAACCATGGGTCGTTGTAATTCCTTAACATGACTTTAAGAGATACCCTGAGTGTGTTCGCATCTCTTCTATGACTGGAGGTTGCCACGTCCTCCTAGAGGATGAGTCTCGCACCTTCTGACAGTGTCCTCTCCCTGAAGTGGCAGACATTGCAGGCAACATTTCTGTGACACAGCACCCAGCCTTGTCTGTAGAACGTTCATAGCAGCGACTTTGCTGCTCAAAATGAGTGAAAGCTATGTTGCAGATAGTCTTACCAAGCAAGACTTATCTAGGTTCACAGGAAAAATCAGTGTGTGCGAGCCGCACTAGAGCTGTGTCTCTGAAGTGGATGAGCTTCCTCCATGATGAAGGAGTTCTTTAAAGAGAACCGGCTGGAAGTCACTTCTCTATGTTTGAAATTCATTAACAAATGAAAGCAGCTTATATTTGCCTTCCACACCTATGAAGAACTTCCAAGTGACTTTTTATTTGTGTCAGCCCCCCCCCCCAAACTATTCTCCGGGAAGCAATTTTCTGTGCACTGAGTTATTCCTGTAATTTGGCAGATGAGGGGCGGGGGAGGCAAAGAGGACCACAACACTCCGAATCGAATGCAAGCTTGTCAGTTCCTCTGCCAAAAAGTGCGCTGCAGCCAACGGACCTCCCACGTTCTCCACAGTGTGCTTCTTGTGCCTGGTGATCTGCAAATATTATCATTCCATGACAATGCAGTTTCATCAAGGTACGTCTCAATCCATGGGATACGAGTCCCACACAACAGACGGGGACTTTGGCGGAGCTGCGTGCACGCTGCGTGTGTTACTTACTGGTTATATTACGGTGGCCACACTGAGTCCCGTATGGCGCCGTATTAACGAATGGCATGCAAGCACCTTCTGTCGAAACATCTGCGACAGGGAAATTTCAGGCATTTTTCCAGAAAATTTTTGTGCTCTGGACCAAATTTTCATTAGGACTCTAAAACCTGGCAAGCAGCATTGTTGTGTATGATTTTTTTTTTTAAATAAACTGGGACATGCCTTTGTTACAGGGGTGAGGGAAAGGGCCCTGCCATTGACTCCCTTCTAGTCTAAAAAGTTCAGGAAACATATGATAGCTCACAAATAACATCTCCCAACTTTTGGCTTTTTGTCGACATACAAATAAAATTCACAGTTTGGGATATGTAGATTTTCACATCTCAGGGTAAGAGATTCCAATGGGGGCTTTCCTCAATTTCCTCAAGCACAGTTTGTAAGGAAGGCACACAATCAACAGGGATGATTTGTACATGTTTCATTTGTGATACTGGCTGCCAAAAAAAAAAAAAAACACTATCGAAAAGTTCTTACTTGTTTTAAGGGACAGCATGTCCCAGAATTAGGAAAAATAAATCAAAGAGCTGGGTGCTTTTTGTATATTCCTGCTTGAACTCATAAACTACATGAATAAAACATGGAGCAGGCTTCATCTCACTTATAGAAGTATGAGGGTTTCTTTTTTCCATTTTCTTTCTTCAATAACCTCTCTACGATAGCAATGGAGACTAGAAAAACACCCTTTTGTAATTTCTAAATTCCCCATGCCCTGCTATAAACATGAACGCAAAGCAAACATGTTTGGCGGTTAATATGTACATTAGCATTATGTAAATGGGCATGTTATCATTATAATTCAATGATGTTGTTCTTCGCACCCCCCCACATGTATTATCCAATTTCAGCCATAATGCGTATTAGACCACCGGGGCTTTATAAGCACTCTAGATCACAGGGAATAAGTAGACTGTATAACAAGAGGCTTCCCACATACACACAAGATACTGGAGGCAGAGACTACCAAAAAGACTGAGGCTGCTTCCTATTGTTCAACTCCACCACAGCAATGTGGGGAAGCCTGAGATCAGTGTATCCGCTTTACTGTTCAAATTGAGTACCACATGATGACATTTTACATTGACAACATTGTAAGTTGAAACGATGCATTCACACTCCATGAGATGGCTTGATCTAGCACTAACATAAAAAGAGGCTGCGTATCTGTACCTTCTATGAGCTGGGAGCAACTCATGTCACAGTCTGTTTGGAGATGTTAGGATGTTTGCATAAATCCATTGCTTATGCATAAGCACCAGGGAACCAGAATCCTGAGGCGGGCAGTAATCTACAAAGTTCTCACGGCCCTTGATAAGCATGCAGGATGCATCGTACATCCTCCTTAGTGAATTGCAAATGTTTATGCAAGAGGGAGCACATAGCTGCATCTTGCACGAGAAGATCAGCAGAGGTTTCTTTAGTCGGTAGGGATGGGAGGAGAGCAAAGAAAGAATTGGCAGAGCAAAGATGAAAAGCTTGGGGTATCATTTAGTCTATTTGGGCTCTTAAAACAACAAAATCGGCTGTAAGAAGTAGATCTGGGGTTCTTTTATCATCATAGTCTGTGGTCCAAATTACTGGATTTATCACTATTTTTTATTTGTTTGTCTGTCTGTTTTACCTGTAATGAAAGGGTCAGGTCAGCAATTAAACAACGAGATGCCTCATCGATTTATGGGTTCCTTCTTTGCATAGAATCAGTAAGCCATGATGTCTGAAGCAGCAAAACAAAAGGTGTTTTTTTTCCTTTGTTTGTTTAAATAATGGTGTCATGATTTTGTTTCCCATTCTTAAGGAGAAAGCTGCTTGACACATTGTTAATCTGATAAGACAGCATAAATTGCTTAAAGATTCAATGGCTTTAAGTTTAAAATGCATTAGCACTAGGTTCTGATTTAGAGGCTAAATTAGGTGCTATTTTTCATTTGTTCACCACACCTTTTGCTAACCACCTGCTTTGTGTGAAGCCTTCTGATTTGAAGTGTCCTATTCAATTATAGTTATGCATAATGCACCACCAGGCTAGAAACATATCTACCCTGGCATTGCGATAAGCAGATATTTAACATGCAGAGCGGAACTTCTGTTTTAACCCAAGAAAGGCCATTTCTACTCCATCATCAGATTGCTGGTAGGCACAGTTTAAACAGTGGAGCTGCTAGCAGATAATGCCGGAATGCTCTCCCCGTGGGCCAGCACAGTACTTTGTTGGCTCTTTCTGGACAGAGCCATTTTCACTCCATTTATTGTGCCTGTTGTTTCTTCTTCCTTCCAATCCCCAACCTGACCCCTCTTTTCTTATTCTCTCTCTCTCTCTCTCTCTCTCTCTCTCTCTCTCTCTCTCTCTCTCTCCCTCTCCCTCTCCCTCTCCATCTCCATCTCCCTCTCCCTCTCTCCTATAACAGCTGTGTTAATTTGCTGCAGACTTCTGTTTTCAAAATACCAGAGCATAGGTAGCTCAGACAGTAAGCTTTATTCTTCTATAGTTCTGGAAGCTAGAAGAAGGCTAAGCAATGCTGACCGTGTTGGTGTCTGGTAAGACCTCTCTTCTTGATATAGAGGTGATCCCTTCCTCCCTCGTTCTCAATTCTCACGTTCTCTTGAGGTCCTTTTTCTGTATTTCTACAGATTTCAAAAGAAAGACAGAGAAAAGGAAATACCGAGATTTCTGGAATCTCTGACGTTTGTTAAGACAGCAGTTGAGTCTGACTGGAGCACCAATTTAGGACTTCATTTGACCTCAATTATCTCCACATTGAAGAATACTGTGGTGATGATGTCAACATAAAAATCTTAATGCAGCACAATTCAGTTTACAGCACTAATAATCAATCAGATCAAACAGGCTTTTTCCTTGGAAGTAGCCTCTACTTCTTAAGGATGGTTAGGTAAAAGTTTCAAGTTAAGCCTTAAATCCATTCTGTATGCACCCATCGTAGACCTGAAGTTCTTTTTAATGTATGTTGATGGGTTGTAGTTAAGAACTGGAGAGTCAGCTGTGTGAGTGAAGCGTGTTTTGTCTCTGATTTGAGTTCAGAGTATGAAACTCAGAGAGTGGGAATGCTTTTTAAATTGGTGCAAAACCAAGAAGCTCACTGAAAGACTTAAAATTAAGGGCTTGAGGTCCACAGATGGCATCATTGCAACACTGACACAAATGATAGTGTGGAGTCTGGCTATCACAGCAGTAGGATTTGGGGGGAAAGAGATGTACAAGTCCTTTGGATCAGCTTAACTCCCTCTAGGAGCTGAGCCGTGGAGCATGAGAGCTCCTAGTCACTTGTCTATATTATCTCAAGATCCATACCAGTCCATTATGGACTTAAATCTTTCTAGATCCTGCATTGCTTTGCCCCTTCCTTGGAAAGGTGAGCAAGAGCCTGTCGTCTTCTGTGCATTGTTGAAAGTGAGTCTGTAACGCTCATGGAGGTTGTTCTTTGGAGAAGTCCTACTTGGTTCCTGGCACAGCTGGGGACGAAGGCTGTCAACCACATGCTCAGTTTTTCTGCAATGACCCATGGGGAACCCTTGGTGCTCTCTCTGGTATCCTGAGATTGCCAAAGAGTACAGTGAGTCCTGAATAAGGGTTGGGGATTCACAATAGATTTGTGTAGATCAGGTAAGTAATAGAGTCTCAGAGAGTAGATACAAGTAGAACAGGGGACCTCTGCTCCAGAATACTTAGCCATGTATGGAAAAATGTTGGGTTGACATTACTTGTGATCAGAAGAAGGGTCACTTGTATCTACCCAGAAGAGAGTGGCTATGTTGTCAAACATCACGTGTGGTCTTTAAGAGACAGCTGATATGATAAAGTAAATCCTTTTCAAAATTTTATACCCCAAACCTATGCAAAAGTACTGGGCATTATGGCATGTGTTTTTAGTTTCTGTGTTGGGGTAGACAGAGATGAGATGATCTCTTGGGCTTGTTAGCAGTCAATAAGATTTGAGCAAATGAGAGACATTGTCTCAAAGGAAGGCGATGGCATTTTGTGGATAAAAATTGAGGTTGATCTTTGACCTCCACATGAATATGCACACGTGAAAATATACCTGCATGTGCATGCACACACACACAGGCACACACACACACACACACACACACACACACACAAGCACACACACAGGCACACATGAAAAAGTAATCTTATGATAGACAAGAAGTCTACAACAAGGACTTCTCAGTTTTACATTTCGATGTGTCCAAGTGTAGAAATAGGCTTTAGTGTGAACACTTATCTGGGGGGATTCCTGGATCTTATCCAGAATTAATGTCTCCCATCCATATAATGAGAATAAAATACATATTTTCCAGTTCTGTTATAAAGATGAAATGAGATAATACATTCAAAATATTTGTTCATGGTTTACCATGAACTGGGTGCAGTGACACATACTCAAAAGAACTGACCAAACACAGGTCTCTAGAGTGATACATTCCTAAGTAAACAAACTTGCATAAATCAGTAACATTCAAACTAGATTATGAATTCATGTGGGTCATGTGTGAGTGTTCTGGGTGATGGTGGCAGCTTGTGAGACTGGGATATTATCCAGGATTCTGTCATTATTCTGGAAAGTATAGCTATCCTATGATGCATGGAGGAAGAGAATACATGTTCCCAGGCAGAAAAAGTCTCATTTCTTTAAAAACATTATTAGTGTCTATTAATGAAATACTGGGTTTCATTGTGACATTGACATAAGTGAACGTCACTTCTATTTCTGTCTCCTCTTTCTACTTCCCTCCCTCTCTGTTCCTTTTCCTCTTCCAAATAATATCTACTCTACTTTCACTTCTAAACACGAAGGAGAACACACAAGCTTGTCTTTCTGGGTCTGGCTTACTGTACTAACACAATGCTCTCCATTTTAGCCTCGTGTCTGGAATCCAGCAGGCTCAGAGGGCAGGAGAGAAGCTCAAAAAAGACTCCGGTGCTCATGAACCAAGAGAGAAAAGTAGAGACTGAGGGAAAAGAAGAATCTGGTTAAGAAGAGGCATTGGCCCGCAAGAGTAAGAGGCCCAGGAAACCTGGCAGGAAGCAGGATGTCTTGTGGGTTGAAATTCTCAATCCAGCATTTTCCCTGTGCCACAACCTGGTACCATAAGGATCCTTCATTTCCCGCTGAGAGAGAGCTTATTTTTCCTTTTACAAAAACACATGGAGCATAATAGCTATTTAATCAAGGCCTCTACTGTAGTTACTTAGTAGAACTGTCAAAAAGCTTTTACCAGCATCAGGGAACTGCTCTCCACCCCTCCATCTTCTACCTCACCTCCTGAAGGCACAGCCAGCCCTGGGGCTCTGTACAAGAGGAAATAATGGCTCTCACAGAGCACTGCCCAAACAGTAGCCTGCTTGCTACAGGGCATGAGCCTGTTGGTTCGGATAAGTTACTGTGAATCGATGTATATTTAACGTCAATTGGAACCTAAAGGAATTTCAATTGTGTTTTTGTTTTAAACACCAGATATCAGAACATTCAAAAGTCATTCAAATCACGAGGTAACTGAGCCTAGTATTAGAATCTTTGAGATGTTGACTCTTTCAGGTTAACTTTCTAACAATATGATAGCGTGATTTGCTATTTAAGCTTCATATATATTCATTTACACAATAGCATATTATTAAAAAGAAAAATTCATGTATGTCTTCTCTCTGTGTATATCTATGTCTGTGTCTATATATGTATGTCTTTATGTGTTCATGTGTCTCTTTATGTGAATATATTCATATGTCTGTCTTTGAGCATTTATGTATGACTTTGTGTGAATGTATCTATCACTGTGTGTATCTATGTTTGTGTATCTTTTTCTGTGTTTCTCTGCATGTTTTTCTGTCTGTGTGTCTGTACCTTTGTGTGTTTTTCTGTGTGTGGGCTTGTGTACCTGTGTGCTTGTATGTGTGTCTCTGTTTATGTCTGTGTATCTGTGTTTATGCATGTGTCTGTGTCTTTGAGTGCCTATATGTATCTTTGTGTGTGTGTGTGTGTGTGTGTGTGTGTGTGTGTGTGTGTGTGTCTCTATGGTTTCTTGTCTATGTCCGTGTGTGTCTGTGTTTGAATTCAAATTTATTTCTGTAACTGTCATGCTCTCCCAGAAGTAGAGATCTTGAAAGGAAACAGAGCTTGCTTCCCAACCCACAATGGTCACAGGGTGAGCGTGTTTCCCTTAACTCCTTTAAAGTTGAACACACTTTTCAGGAAAGTGGGGTGGGGGGAATGCACAGGCTGGAGGAGTCTCTCTAAACAAGCCATTTAAACTTCAGTGACAATTAGCCCCCTGCCCTGCTTTAACTTCTGGGTCTCATAGACTGGGCTTGTTGGATGATTTACTTTCAGGTTTCCCAGCCGTACCAGGCTGGCCTGGGGAGGTTCTCCGCTCACGTGTGGTGTGTGGGGCAGTTGAGCTGCCATGGTCAGTTTGATGGAGTATACATAAACCCCGGCTGTGCATATCTGTAATATCGTGACGGTCAAGGAGGCGCCTGTTATAAAAATACACAGTGAAACACAAGCGAAGGGCTGCTCTTTCTCAAAGACCAACGTAATGCATTCCTTCTGTTTAGACTCATTTTCCAGCCTCTCACATTCTTTGCGAACAAGAGTTATAAAACAACCCTGATGCAGGCCAATTATTTTTACTTTGAAGGCCATTAATCAAGATTGACTAAGAAAATGAAGACAGCTAAGCAAAATTTCATATGTGACTAGAGCAAGATTAAAATAAAACCAGATGGGATGGACAGAGACACCAAGCATTTCTTTAAAAAAAATTTTGGACTCATGTAATAAATGTCTTTTACAAATTACAGCACTCTTATTTTCTTACAGTAAATCAACTCAGGCCTTCGTGTACAAGTGGTCTCTTTGCTGAAATGTCAAAAATAGAACTTGCCTTGTTCTTGTGGAGTAATCCCGCAAATCTAAAGCAGCAGTGTGGGCTAACAGTCTATAAACCATCTACCTGTGTTCAGTCAGACCCAGTCCTGATGGATGTTTCTCATGGTCTGAGAGCACAGCGCACAGTGACTTCACAGAACTCCCGATGCTGGAATTAGAGTTTCAAATTGGAGTCCTTGTGCGATCTGATGGCCTGGAAGATGTGTGAGTCCAGATTCTCCATGACAGAAAAATCAGGAAGGCAACACATTCTACTTGCTTCCATGTCTAAAACTTGTCTTCCCCAGAGATCCTCAGTGGGAGAACCATTCTTCTCATAAAATACACAGTTTTGAAATGAGTGCTTTCTGAAGAGAATAGTAAAATATCTATACTTGGTCTGTGAAACTGAATTCTCTTCTGAACTTTATGTGATTTTTTTCCGCCTTGATTTTTTTCTTTTGCACAGAAAGGTTCCCCCTCTCTTTTGCACCCAGCAGCAGTATCTTGCCACAGTGACAAAAATGTCTGAAAGTAGCCAGCTGTTCCAGGATCTCTCTCCAAACACACACTATAATCCCCAAGAATTCTCCCCATTTAACACTGTCAGGTTGAGAAGTTGGCCGAGGAAATGAGACTAAACTTGCTTTTCATAGCATCCGACGAGACATTTCCACAGCGTATTAGGAGAAAACATATATGCTTTTCCAAGATTAGCTTCAAAATAATCTGGAAGGAAAATAAAGTCAATTGTTTTAATTTTTTTCCATTTAGAAGGCAATTTGGCTGGAGTTCAAAGAGGATTCTAAAGGTTATTTCCCTGAAAACAGTCAAAATAGGTCAACCCATGAGAATGAAAGCGGACATTCAATCCATTCTTCCTAAGTCTCCAAACAAAGCAGGAAATGCTTGTCTAAAAGCCCCCAGAAAAACACAGCTCCCTAAGCATAGTCATTCCTTATGTGGGGCAGTGGATGTAAGACCCTTAACACTGTGCGCCTGTCAGTGGGCTCTTTGTTTAATTGCTTCCTATTTGAAGCCTCCTGGTGAATCCTTCTTTCAATAAAGCCTCAGACTGAGATATGTGAACAAACACCAGGGAATAATGCTAGGAGAAAATAAATACAGAGGGATTTACTTGTGCAAGTTTAGGACTGTGTGTGTTTCTTGACCAATGACTCTCCTTGTGATAAGCTTTCTAACATATGTTTATAGTAAATCCAGGAATAAAGGACTCTACACATGAACAAGTTTTTGATGGGAATTGTCTGTTTCATTCCTAATAAACCCAATACCTTTTACTGTCTCAATATCTAAATTTCCGTTGAGTGCTGCTTTGTACTCCCAACCTGAACCTTAAAACCCCCAGCTTTAAGTATTTTAGAGTCCTTTTGAATGCCTCAACACCCCTGACTGCCTCTCCTAATAGTTCTCTAATCACTTACTTTGAAAGCCAGGATCAGAAAAATTCTGCCAAAGACTTCATTCTCACTGTGTCCTCTACACATAGCTTCTTATCTTTTAGGTTTCTGCTTAATGTCACCTCCTCAGACGAACATATTTACACTCTTCCTAAATCCCCACAGGCATTCTTTGACACATTAGCTTTTTAGATTTCTGCTCTTGGTCAGATACTTGACCACTGTTTATCAACAGTGGGAAATCAGCCTCATGAAGCCAGAGGTCCTGTCATTCTAGCTGTGGCTTTATTTCTGGCGTTACATATGTACTAGGCATTCAACAACTTGCAAAGCAAAATCCTCGAATAAATGGGATGGAAAAAAATGAACATAAAAGGGGAAATTAAGCTAGAATACAGTATGACAGAGAGTAGAGCTTGGGTGCCCTGAGGATGCGGGGTGTGTGTGTGTGTGTGTGTGTGTGTGTGTGTGTGTGTGTGTGTGTGTGTGTGTGAGAGAGAGAGAGAGAGAGAGAGAGAGAGAGAGAGAGAGAGAGAGAGAGAGAGAGAGAGAGAGATGATTTGGGATGTCTCGAGGATGCTGTGTAAGATGCTGAGGGTTCCTAGTATTCCAATCCATTGATGGAGGCCTGCCTCTGCCTGGCTTCCCTTCATGGGCAGAGCCTCTTTGTAAATATGCAATGTCCTAGTGTGTATAATCAGTCAGTCCACGAGAATGAGTAGATTTCCAGTCCTTCCCTCCCTGACACAACTACCTCTGTTCACATTACTTTTCTTCTGTTCCTCCAATGCTCTCCCGGAGGGCGGGTTATTTGCTCCCCTGTTGCCTGTTCCCAGTCTATCCAGTGCATTGGCACCAAATCAATCTTACTAAAAACAGTTTCGTGATGTCATTTCCAACCTCAGAAACTCAAGTGCTTCTCATTATCTAAGAGCAAAGGTCAAACATTTTAGGTCAGCATTCAAAACCATGAGGTTGCATCCAGACAATCTCCCAACCTTATCTCCCATGGCTTCTCAACAGGAATCCAGGCCCCAGTTAAGCTGGACTCCTCAGTCCCTTGAACTCAAGTTGTTTCCTCTCCATCTTGTTCATGAAACTCCTGCTGACTGGAACCTTTTCTTCTTCTACACAGTTTATAAATAACGATTATGATCCAGATGGAATCATTAAGGATAATTTTTAAATCTTGAAATGCTTATTGTTATTACAGATCATGTCTTTGGCCATAATCACAACTCCTTCAAAAGATCGTTTACATGAATTGGACTCTCTGTAAAGGGTAAAAAAATATATTTTACTTCCTTCCAGCACTCAGTCTTAAATGTTGGTGATGAATATTAAAAGATTTCAGGGACTTTATCTTCAAAAATGCAGAGAAGAAATTTAAGGGTTTGTTAGAATAAATAGAGGTGAGATACAAAATAGTTTATGTAGGATATAACATGTACACATTAGTGTTTTATGTTAGGTTGCTGAAAAGAAACAGGTTAACTAACTAATTGTCAAATGATTTTTAAAGCACACATAAAACACAGCTGATTACAGCACAGTTTTATTGATACTGCAAATGTGTCTCGCCAAACCATGAACAGAGTAAACAAATTAATATGTCACAAAGGGTATAAACTGCTTATTTCTGATGATGCTACCATATTTTAAAGTCTAAACACTTTGATTTTTATCTTATGTTAGAATTGTAATTCTATTGAAAATATTAATTAAACTTTTGAAACCCTTATGAGAAAAATGCAGATGCAATTCTAGAATGCAATTTCGGGTAAGGCCTTGGGGGCCTTGATAAGAACCATTTCTCATCTCCACTACAGCGTGTGAGGATGTGAGTCTAATGTATGGTTCTGGTATTAGGACTCTGATAATGCTGTCCATCCCTGGCTCATTGGCAAAGCTGCATGGATAGCTATCTATCTATCAATCACCAATACCCATGGATTTTTCTGTTATTAAGGCAAAATGAAATGAAGCAAAATCAGACCAAACTGTTGAAGGAGGTTTATCTGAACACTTCTGCAGGACATGCACTGCGATGACATCATACGGAGTTTTAGATACACGGACTATTTGCTACTTTTCTTGTACACATGAGGTAGAGACTAGAGTGTCAAAGGAGAGGCCAAATCCACATTCATGATTGGAGATTACTTCTCGTCAAACTTCCCCCTCTCCCCTCTTTTTTCATTCAATTCCTTCCTTTTTGTTTCATTTTAATATTTTTCTTCTTGAATAGATCAGATACTTCTTCAGTGCCGTATCTTTACTGAATATTGTAGGATTTTCCCCCTAAAGGATACCATACTCTCTTGGAAAATACAATGCTATTAAGTACTAATATGACTGAGTGGATCTTGTCAGTATTGCATGTGTGAAGCAAGAAAATCACTGGATGCTAAAGTATATGTGAGTGGGAGACTAGCAGTGGTTAAGTGTACAGGGTTATCTCAGGCAAGGCTATAACCTAGCTTTGAGGGATTCAGAGACGGGATGACTGTCAGGGCCAGTCGGCTTCCCACCTAGCAGAGGAACCTAAGCCTTGGGTTTAGGGAGAGACCCTGCCTCAAAGGAGTGCATGGAGTGCAAGATTGGAGGACCTCCAGGGACTTCTGCCTTGAGATGTGGACAAAGGCCCTCACATTCAAATACACATATGCCTCTAGGTAGACACATGTGTAGACACTCGCGAATAAATGATCATTTCTAATAGAGCATAAGTACGAGGACCAGGGATCATTAGAAGTATTTTGGAAGACATTCTAAACGAGATTTGACATGGCAAAGGGGTTAAAATGTGTGACATGTTCAGTGTGGGGAGAGTAGAACTGGCAACAGAACAACCACAGGGCTAAGAAGGACCTTCAAGACACTCCTTGGATGTTAGTAATCTTGGGGCTTCTGAGAAAAGCACAGGAGCTGGAAGCTTTGTGCTACCGCTGAGGATGCTTCTGATTTCAGGGTATAGGAGAGCAGGTCAAGGCTTAAATGGTAGGCTTCATTTTTCTTACATAACAGACAGGATTCTAAAAAATCACATTGACTTTAATTTCAGCTCCCAGCTTATACCCCTGGAGACTCGACTAATTCAACTCTTCCTATGTCCATGATTAGCATATTGTCTTTCAAACTCAGGGGTCCATTTCATAATGTCTCATTACCCCAAGATGGCTACTGATGCTTTTGGTTCTACTGTAATATAAAAGGCAAGAAAAGCTGAGCAACAGAGAAAAGCATAAGATATGTTGGTTTATCCAACATGAAAGAATCAACATCATTTCAGTCCTGGAAATCTGCAGGTTTTCAATAATGCCTCGTTTTATTTTTTCAGATGTTGCTGCCTGTGTAGCAACTGTTAGTCAGGCATCTAAGTGTGCATCATCTCAGGAGGAGGCTGTAAAGGAAACCTAAAAGGGGACACATATAGGGTCAAACAGAAATGTAGAGTGGTCACAAAAAAGACATTGTTCTCCATTTTGAATAACAAAATTGAATAAAGCGATTGAGCACTATGGGTTGAGAAGCCATATTATCATTTGAAAATATATCTCCGCTAGGTTGTCATGGGGAACATCGATTGGAGAGGTAAGACCTGATTTAGCATGGTGATCTGGAATGTATTAGCTATGTGAGAAGTAGCTGAGGCTTGAACCAAGGTAGATAATTTTAGGAAAGCTGGGGGTGTATAAAATAGTTCCTATATAATCATTCCTAGCAGAGCTATAAGCCAAAAATATAATGATGTGTATGAATTCATGTTAGATTATAAGGTTTTGTAACAAATACACATTGTGTGGTTAAATTTTGACAAATATTTAAATACACCTTGCCCTTGGACACAAAGCATTTCTGATAGAGGAACACTTGAATGATAGTAAGTTGCTTGATTTATCAAGGCCCTCTTTCCAAACTTTTTAGAAGGTACTACATTTTAATTATTGATATAACAGAATACAGCAAAGCTATCCCAAGACTGATTGTATTTGTATTGTCCAGCTTGATAAAATAATTGAGTTTTTATATTCACACTAAGGTAAATCCAAATGCAGTAGATAGATAAAAGGTATTCTTGAGTCCATAAGGAAAAGTTGCAGCCTTCCTATGTAAGAAAACCTATTCAGTAAGAGTAAAAAGGAAGAAATCAAACCCATACCCTAACATAAATCTCATAGAAAAATATTGGAATTTTTCAGTTTTGTATAAATGCTACTATTAGAATTCATTTCTGAGCAGAGACATTTTTTCTTATTTCAACTTTCACATTAACAGCCCAATAATAAACCCTTGATTAAAGAAAACGGATTACAGTGAAGGGTTGAAATAAGCTTAATTGTAGAGGTGTGATTAGTGCCACAGTGAGAGACTCCTAGGTAATGATTTTTAAAATTTTATAGGGAATGTTTAACAAGATGATTGCCTGACTATAAAATGTCTCCGTATAAGAAAATAGTCTTTGAAAGCAGCATTGGGCCCTGTTGCACTAATACGACCATGAATGGCAACGTTTCTTTTATAGTCTTGACGAATGCTGGAATAGAAATTTTATTATAATGATTTTGGACCCAGAACTGTGAAAATAGTGGGCAGGATATGAACACTTTACCAGATCAATCAATTTTCATTTAGAATTCTGCTTATTGTGTATAGTATCAAACTATGAAAATGTAACATTTCAAACTAGTAGTTTCTGTCCTACCAAAATTGTAGTACTTATTCGGATGTTGAACCAGACAAGATCAGCATTAGAGACAGCATGGTGTAACAGGAGGGCGGGGACAAGGATTGAAATGCCTACCTTTGAGTCCTTTCATTGAACCCCTCACTGGCGAATGCTGCCACAGACCTTCACAAGGCCAAGGCTCCAAAGTTTCTGCCGTGCAATTCTCCACTCCACAAGGAAAGATGGTGGGACAGATGATGATTGAAACTTCATTAGTGGTATGACCCGTGTTCATCTGTATTGAAATCTGAGGGAGGTAGAGGAGAGCTAGTCCCAGGGTAGGCATAAGAACAGGAGCAGGAAAGTTAGCACATGGAGTGAACATATCCTCACATATCATGCTACTGAACTAGTTCAGCAGGGGAAAGGTCTGAAACAACAGTGCTGTGAAGAAGCTCAGACAACTGGCTTTAGCCAACTGTGAAAAGAAGTTGTAAGATATGAGACATGACAACATTCATCGACCTTGACTAACGTGTACTGGGTGAAGAACCACGCACGGTCTCTCACTAAAGAGATTTTACTTCATCCACTAAACAACAAAGAGCAATGAGAAAATGATACTTGGAGCCATATTTAGATATGAAACAGTCCACTTGGCTCCTCTGTATAGGACCGATTTTTAAAAGTTTAACTGTATACTTCTTGGCAATGGGGCTGTCTTAGAGGAAGTTTTAGAAAAGCCAAAAACATATTTGAGAGTTGAAGTCTAAAAGAAAAACAAACTTTCAAAAGAGGAAGTAAACGTGTAGGTCTGAAGATGCACTGCCACCAAATGCTGGATGCAAAGCTGGTATGAGTGGGAGGAGGAAGGTATTCAGACAAGCGATGTATAGGCCCGTATGGATATGCATGAAGACCCATCAGAAACCTGTGTTCATGACTTACAAATTTCAGGGATGTTCCTAATTGTCTTTAAGTTTCTACCCTCTTGCCTTCCTACAGTGATGAGCAGTAGCTTGAAATTGTTTGCCAAATAAACCCTTTCTCTTAAGTTGTTTTGGTCAGGGAGTTTTGTCATAATAACAGAGAATGAAACAAAGAGAACATCCTAAATCCTATGAGATGTGGCTACATCATACTACATGGGACAGGGGATTCAATTATCCTGGATTATCTAAAAGGACCTAATTAATCACAAAAACCATTGGAAGCAGAAGTGTAGAATAGGAAAGAGTGTGTGGGTGTATGTGTGTGTGTGTGTGTGTGTGTGTGTGTGTGTGTGTGTGTGTGTGTGAGAGAGAGAGAGGGAGGGAGAAGAAGTTGGAGGTCAGAACCAAGGTCAGACTGATACAGCAGTTCGAGGGAAGACTGTGAGTCAAGGAGTGCCAGCAACATTTAATGAGATAAGGCAAATGACCCCAGAGCTTCCACAAAGAACGATGCCTTGCCAGTGTCTTGATTTCTGTGGGGCAATGACTTTATTGAACAGCTACATGTACCACTGAAATACAAGAAAACTTATTTTTTTAAGGCACCACTTTTTGTGATAATTTAGGTTGGGAAGCAATTGAAAGTAACACACAGTGCTGTGACTACACACATTTCTAAGCTACAGATACAGAGCAAAATATCTGGAAATTTAACAAGAATGTTGGTACAATAGACCTGGTAAGTTTCAAAGTCCTTTTCATTTGGAAAGAGCAGATCCTTCTAGTAACTGTCCCAAATTATAGTGAAACTGGCCCACATACCACAGGTCTAATGAAGGGATACAGAGCTCTCTCTCTCTCTCTCTCTCTCTCTCTCTCTCTCTCTCTCTCTCTCCCTCTCTCTCTGGTTTCCCCACCGCTCAATTCACTTTTCGTTTTCTTTTTCCATCTGATTTCATCAAGCTTTACTTGAGGGACCATATTGTTTATACAAAATTCAAAATGTAAATATGTGTGTATGGTTTGTGTGTATGTTGTATATTCAGTCCTTTGTGCGTGTGCACATACCGTTGCACATGTGTAGCATATGTGTCCCAATGTGGACACCATAGATTACTTCGGGCATTAGTCCTCACCTTCTATCTCAAGATAAGGTCTATTTTCTTAGCTTACAAAGGTTTGCTATTTTTACCTTAGGGACATACTACCATTCCAAGCTTAAGATGACCTTGAGGTGGCAAGTTTTCTAAGCAGTGAAACACCTCCCCTGCCCTTAAGTTTACTTCTTCTTTAAGAGTAAGAGGACTGATACAGTAGGAGACCAGGTAATGAAGGAACCAACTGTTAACATCACTCAAGATGAAAACTACTGGCAAGATTTTTGTTTCTAGTAACATGGCCATGCCCTCAGCATGTTACCTGCCATGTTACTAAAAGAGTTAAGCAGAAGAGCACAGTAAGGCAGGAGGGTCAGCTTACGGGTTATCCAAACATAATTTAGGGTCTGACCTGGGTGATTGGGAAGCAAGGAATGGAGTCATCATATTTTCCTTCAAAGCCTTTCACAAAGGTAATTGGTTTTCAATTTGAATGATTATATGTTTAAAGGAGTCTCTTCTATATTGTTATTGATTTTTTTCTTACCAAGTCTTCTGACTAGAGCATTCAGCTGGTAAGAATTATTTTAGCCTGAATTAAATGTGAATGGCTAACTCAGACTTATTTCAGGTTTAGCAAACATCTTGAACTATTTTTCAAATGTTTGGGACTTGGCAAAAATGTTTTGTTGAAAAACCTGCTTAATTTTTTACACCTCCCCCGCCATGCACTTTACGGGGAATATGCCATTAATTGATAGGCTCTTTTTCGTTTGGTGGTTTGTTTGTTTGACTGGTTGGGTTTGATTGATTGATTATTTCAGGTTTTGGAGAAAGGGGAAGATGTTTTAGATATTTTGAAAGATAGTAACAGAAAGGAAAAATGATAAAGCTTAGTTTCACCTCAAAAAACTAAGTGTCAATCAAGACAGATGAGAGAAGTTCTAGCTTTCTGACAGTGATTCAGCCTAGAAGGAGAGGAGGGTGTGACAAGGGGTTAGAAGTAGAAGAGGATGAGCAAAGAGATGAGGAGAGAAGAGGAGAGGAGAGGGGAGGGGAGGGAGGGGAGGGGAGGGCAGGGGAGGGGATGGGGAAGGGAGGGAAGGGAAGGGCAGGGGAGGGCAAGGGGAAGAGATGGGAGAGGAGAGAAAGGAAGAGGAAGCACAAGAAAGGAAAACACTTTCTTGCCATATTACTACTACTGCAGAGAAGAGGTTTGTAGATCTTGATTTGCAGGCAGAAATTGATGTGAGGCAGCTTGGATTAGTGCATGGCTCTATGCAGGCTCCAGCAAGTCTGCGGAGAAGCAACTTCTCTAGCTAGGGGCAGAGAGAAGAGCCAGGAAAGCAATGATTCTAGCAGAAAGATTATTTATGATTCTATGCACAGTGGAGAGAAGGAGAAAATGAAGGAGCCAATGGGAAAAACAGAGGAAAAAGAAAAGAATGACTATTTCTGCAAAAGTTGAGCAGTATATCATTTTTCTTTTGCCCTTAAAGGGCAAGTGTAGACCCAAAATAGCTCATCCCAAGAGTACCCTCCAATTCCGGATAGATCAGGAATTGACAAACAACCAATGCTGTGGTCATTTGTTATAAACTGAATGAATTTTAAATGATGCAATTCATATGGCTCCATTTCTGCCTTTTTGCCCCCAATATATTGATTTGAAGAAAATTTTAGAAAGCTGTTATTGTCACACTTCATCAACTGGCCTCTGGTTTCTGTCTTATAGTTTTTCATTGCTTACGCTATTTCAGAAACAAGAAGTGTTAGTTAAGAAAACAATAACACCATATTATCTATATAGATTTGGATGTCTCCACAGTTTCGTGTAGATTTGTGTGTGCATTTGTATAAAACTCTGTCACTGAGACCTTTAGGTTTCAGAATTTTCTATCATAAATATTGCAGCTATCTCGAGAATAACAATGGCAGGCTTAATTGATAAAACGTACAAGATTGTGAGCTTCAATTATGTTCTGTAAAACTAATATTTATTGAGCAGCTTTCACATGTTACTGGGGTGAAGGAATGTTCTCCTGGAACAGAGAGCTGCTTCCTGAGCTGAAGAGTCTTACAGGATACATTTCTAACTATCAAAACGCAAGGACCAGCAAGATGGTCCAGTGTGTAAAAGCACCTGCCGTGAAGTCTGCTGCCGTAGGTTTGATTCCCAGAACCCACAATGGAAGGAGAAAAGAGACTCAGGAAAGGTATCATGTCCTCTGAGCTCCATTCATTGCACCATAACTGCATGCACACACATATAGATCGCATACATAATAATACTATACATGCATTCTAGTAAGTCTAATCCTCGTGTTTTTTTAAACAAAATAAATATGAACTTAAATGTGTAGTTCAAACTCTATGACACTAGCTAACTTCTGAAAGAAAGACTTCAAGTTGCAGAACTCTAGCTCCCACCCTCTTAAGAAGGTCCCTTCAAGTTTATATCAAATTGTTTCAAATCCTATCTTCGTTTCAAATGCCAGCCATACCAGTCAGCATGTGTACAGTCCTGGTATTTTGTAAGAGTCACTTGACCCAAAATGACAGCGAAGGAAGTCATGAGGCATCATCTCAGTACTCCTCTGCTGTCTATTGTCTTCAGGATCGCTAAGATTTTTATTTGAACCCCACTGATCTTGAATGAAATATCTGATATATACAAAAATTATGGCCTCATGAATTCTTTTTTTTTTTTTTGAAAATGATGGAAGTTTATTTTATTTAATTGCTCTTGAGCAATGAAAACAACAGTATACAGCATGATTAGCCATGCTGTGTATGGATTCAGATAGAGTGTTTGGCTTTAGACTGAAAGTGTGAAAGTCATGGAGAACAAATAGCATCATGTCGTACTGAACTCGCCCAAAGAACTAAAAACATCATTCAATATCATCATTGAATAACAGACAAATCCCAGGGAAGACTGTATAGCATTATCTACTGTGTGCTACCGAACTTACTTTGTTAATGAAATTAGTGTCAGAAATATAGGGAAGTTTGGAATCTACATGGAAAAACTGAAGGGTTTTTAGTCCTTCTCTTTCTCTGTTTCTCTTTGTCTCTGTCTCTCTGTCTCTCTCTTGCTCCCTTCCCCCCTCTTTATCTGTGCGCACTTCTGAGTGTGTATGTGTGTGGGTGTCTTATTTCTGATGCCCTGGGTATTCCAGCCTTGCTGGTTCAGGCCTCATGAATTCTTAATGGTTAAAAAATGTTGTTGTTCCCTTTATCTCAAGGGTAGCTTGATTGAATTTAACAGATACCAAGTTGCTGGTAGACTAAGCTCCTCACTTCAGGTAGCTGTGTTGATCCCCAAATAAAAGAACTGAGTGTGATTTGCATAGCAAAGTGCACGACTCAAAAGCAAAATAAACGTCCATTGTTGAGCTTTTTTGATTTAAAAGTTGTGTGGATCTTTGAAATGGTTCAGTTCAACAGTAACAGTAAGGTAGGAGAAGAATAGAACAAGTTGAACAATGTAATGGGTCCTGCTGAGAAGTGGGGGGTGGGGAGGAGGTGGGGACAGACGGAAAGCCAGAGACAGGATATAAAAGGCCAGAGAGTAAATGGTCCCACGGAGACAGAGACAGGAAAAGGTGACAAGATGAGACAGCAATGCCTAACTTGCTTGAAATGACCCATGGTTACTCTGAATGACTCAGTCTCAGGAGATCTCCTGAACTCCTGAGAGACAGGATCAGTCCATTTAGAAAAGCGGATCTTCCTTCCCAGGGTACTGGGTCCCAAGCATTAGCATAGTAGCCTTTGAGTAGCACACAGTTCTCCCTCCATAAGTGGGGGAGATGCTACTTTCTTCATTTGCTAAGGCAGATTTTATTGTCCTGGGCAATTTTACAAGATACTGCTTTATAATAGAATTCATTTCTAGAGCTAGAGACCCTAGAGTTGAGACTGATACTGCTTTGTATGTTACCATGAAGAGCATGGTAAGAAAACTCTTTGCCCATTGTGTTCTTTCTCCTGTGCACTTTTCTTTACATGTTGAACTAATTCAGTGTCATTAGAACGTGTAAATGGAAAAGCGCTGTTTAATTTGAAACCATAATCTGTCCAGGATGGCAATTTTTGATAGATTTTTTAGATGGTGTACAAAATAATGGATTTTGGACAGTATCAAACATATGTATCATTATACTTTGTTCATCTAAATATCAAATCAAGCCATTATCTCACTACATGTTAAATAATTACTGGCACAATATATTTGCTAATATTTCTACCCTCTTGAGATTAGGTGCGATTTATATAGCTCTGGTAATCTGGTTCTTTCCCCTAAATGGAGTATTTGAGACAGGACTGGAAGAGACCTCAGGAAGGGTTTTGGAAGTTGATCGAGAGGGTAAATACAGACCCAGCAAAGAAACGGAAGGTGAGTACACATCTACAGCAGAGCCATGTCTTCGTACCTAAAATCTGTAGGAGACGATACAATGTGGAATGACAAAAGAAAAAACAAGGCACCAGACAGAGACGTTTCAGAGGAATTGAGTTTATGCAACTGATATTCCAGCAAACCTTTGTGTAGATGAGCTCAAACTACCCAAGTCTAGCTTCTAAGGACAAAATATGTGTTTGTAAGTTAGAGGCTGCCAACCTCCAAACTGGCTGGTGACGAGTCAGATTTGGCCAAAGGAAGGACTTCTTTCTTTCTTTTTTTGACAGGCTGAGGCATATCGCCACAATGTGGGTGGAGTTAGCACATGGGAGTCAGGGGAACATTTATTCTTGGATTCGAGATTATTTCCAAGGTGAAACCAGGACAACTGATAATCATGTTTTCCTGTTTACCCAATATCTCACTTCCTCAGATTTTGTTTCAGTTTATGACTATGGAAGAGGAAATTGAGCCAATGCCAAGCAGGTCTGGACCAATTATTTCCTGTGGACCATTGTGTCACTGATTGGGAGCTGCAGGCAGGCATAAGCTTCCTATTCACAGCAAAACAGAGTAGGCAATGCCAGAGTAAAGCCTGCCCCCTGAAGCCTAGGAATCAGTGGGAAAAAATTTGTAACCTTTAGTGTAGGCGTGAAATGTCACTAAAGTGATGTTTCCATTCCTAATTATTTTGAGTTCTTCACTAGTAGCGGTGATGCTGTTTAAAGGCTGTGGGGTCCCTATGTGTATCATACATGTGACTTCATTAACAGGGTTTAATCATCCCAGCAATACATCGGTTCATCCCTCCCAAGTGCCACATGCCAGGTTAGATGCCGTGAGGAATGCAAAGGAGAAAAATAATAGGACTTACTCTTCCAAGGTAACAATTTCTTCTGTCTTACCCTTCCCCCTATCTCCCACACCCTCTGCCTTTCCTTCAACCCACCCATCCTTCTCTTTTTCTTTTATGTTAAGGGAATAAAAATTGTTCTACAAAGGCTCATGTTGCTTTCTGATGAGTCTGAAATAACCAATGATTCACACTTTTCCCATTACCTATTTTTGCTTTATTTCAATTTTTCATTTTAGAATCTTGGATGTTGTTGTGTGACATTCTGGATAACTTAAATTTATTTTAGAATCTGCCTTAACTCCTCTGCCATCCAAGAAACTCACACACGTATATAAGCCAGTTTTCACCAATAATAATGATGTACAGGTAGTAAATAATTTAGTTAAAAAATCATGGGTGTTCAGGGGTTGTTGAAATCAAAGACAGCTGGAAATATGTATCTAAGAAGCTATTCAGAGAATCCCGTAGAGGGATGAAGAAGAGGACCGTTTGGGATTAGCATGGAGAACACACCCTACTTTTACAACAGAGAGGAGCTAATCAGATCCCACCTTCTTCTATAGTAATTTCTAGTGACTTCAGTCCGAGAGGCTGATGTAGCTTTAATTCCAACCCCTTTAGCATCTTCATGACATATTTCATTAATTATCATCCCCAGGACAGAATTATAATAGTTTAGAAATAGAAATATATATCCTCTAGCCTAAATAAAAATTCCCCTTTTGATGCCACCTACTTTTTGTACCAGCATCTCTCCGACCATTCTTGGCACTCTTGTGGTTTCAGAGGTAGGATTGAGTTTATTTTATCTGTTTCCTCACGCTGAAGTCTAAGCCATACTACTATGCATCCGCAAATACCTCTGGAGGGTAAATCTATTGAAACCTCCAGTAGGCAGGTGTCTTGGAGCCTCTGATAATGTGCACTGTGCTCTGCATCTTGAGCTTCCTTTTTGCCTCTGCCTTTCCACTGCACTGGTTCAAGCTCACATAGCTCCCAGTTCTACTTCTCGCCTTTTACATGTATCTTGCTATTGTATTCGATTTTATAGATGTTGATAATCCTCAAAGTTCTGCCAACCGTTTTGTGTGTGTGTGTGTGTGTGTGTGTGTGTGTGTGTGTGTGTGTGTGTGTGATTATTAAACATCCTGTGGTAACTAACTTACAGAAGTTTGATGCCAATAATGCCCAGTCCTGCCTCAAACATGTTGCAGTGTTAACAACAATAACAGAACTCAAATATAAATGTGTGGTTTGGATTTCATTACTCTCCCTCCTGTTCTTCCAAATCCACTCTTCCAGCTCTAACTGTTAACCCATTCAGAACTATACCATTTGTTCAGACACACTAAATAGAAGCAAGTTTGAAGATTATTCATAAATTCTTTTTTTTAAACCTTGGCTTTCGTATCCAAATAAATAAGTGATCACAAAAAGTTGTGTACTTAAATAATTCTCAGTCACCAAAGATTATGCCCTAAATCATCTTGAGTCAGTTTTTTCACAGTAGCTACACAATTGACTTCAACATGAGCTCCTACTATAAAAAGCATCCCCAACCCCAGAGCTACATAGTAAACGTCATAATGTCACAGTGGTGGAGAAATCCAGTGTCGATGACATTGCTTCCCAATTCACATTACTGCTGGTTTATTTTTGCTTGGTTTGCTCCTTTGTTATCACTGTACAAGATCACCTGCCTCTTGCTTTACTCTTCTTTAAGAGTGAGTTCTCTATAGTTTTCTGGCTATCCCATGCTATCTATCCTGCCTTCCTTGGTAAAGCTGACCACTCTGCTTACAAGTGCCATGTGCCCTCCACCCGGCCATCTCATGCTAATCCTAGAAGACTCTTCTTGGGAACCATCTGTTCTTGGAAATCTTCCTTGTTCCTGATCCATTCTCCATTTTGATTGAGTAACCTCCTCTTTATTTTACATTTTATATTATAATTTTCTACGTATATCCATTATTGATTAGAAGGATTATATTATATGCATACATTTTTCTCTAGCATATTATTCACTATCCATCACACAATAGAAGTGAGGCATGTGTGTATCTCTGTATGTATATGTGTGTGTGTGTGTGTGTGTGTGTGTGTGTGTGTGTGTGTGTGTGTGTGTTTCTGTCTGTCTTTAAGGGCATCTATCAGAAGGGTAGACAGAGTTAAGGAAATGCGGAAGCCCTGAGTGTGTATATTTTGGACATTGTAAACAAAACAAAAGCATTGATTTTAAATGAAGAATGGACATAACTAGTTCTGACTTCATGATATGAAAATAATATATAAAGTTGTTAATATATTTACAGGGCCAGAGATATGGCTGAGCAGTTAAGATAATTTCATCTCCAGGATCAAAATCAATTAAAGGACAGAGTCCTTTAATTCCTCCTACAAGAAGATCAAAGGGTCTAATATTCATGGGAACCAGCATTCACCTGCACATACACACAGAGAGAATTTCAATAGAAAATTTCAATGGTAGGTTAGTAGCATGCTGGGGTCAGGAGGTGAATTCCAAATGTATTAGTACTGGTTGAGGAATAATGACGGTGGCTAAAATGTTGGGGAAGAAGTTGCCTCTACCCTCATGAATACAAGGGAGGACCACTGTCAGGTACAGGAAGAGCATGGTTAGGTCAGGAGCTTTGACTATTTCACTTGTGCTCCATGTGTACTGCATAGCAATGAACTTGGCCTAGATGAGATAGCCATTTACTAATGGCTTTACAGTAAAAGGTAATGGATGAACAATAATCCACAGCCTTTACATGCACACAGTACATCATCTGTTCCTTAGGAGAGCAGCATGGGGCATGGGTTGCCACAGGATTTTATTTGCTTAATGGCTGCCAGCACCCATTCATGGTTCAAGCAACAAGCCCAAAATAATGATGGAGTGATGTGACTGGTGTCGTTGGGGTCACTCTCATCCTCTCCCAGCTGTTTCCTACAGTTCCGGGCCTTAGCACAGTCAAGGCTGCTGCTCTGTGTTAGCTGGAGACCCTCGATCTCAGTCTCTAAGAATGTTCTCACTGTAAACAAGCAACATATCTAATAATACCCATATCACCTGCTCATCCAAAGGCTTCCATGGGTGTGTAATTAACAATTGAGAGCAAATGTCACCATAGTTGCCTCAGTCTAGACAAGGGACAATTATTCCATCTACTTAGGTTTCCTGCTTGCAGCATGTATTAAGCTTTTGGAAAGGTTATTAAAGATTCAGATAATTAAACTTTTTTGGGTACATAATGACAATTTATATTTGAAAACAATTAGCACGAATTACTTGTGTGTTCAAAGAACTAATTTTACAGAAACTATTATAATGGACTAAGATAAATGTTCAAGGATATTAACTGTTACGTTGTCATTAAAAGTAATGCAACTCTGAAAATTATTTAAATGTTCATCATAAATTCTGGCCTAGTGTAGGGAGATTTCTAAACAAGAGCTGTTTTGGGTCCCTCTCTATTCCCTATCTCTTCCCCTTCCTTATGCTCTTCATCTCCTCCAACAAGCCCTTTGTGCTTTCATGCCAGAGACTATTTAACTCTCTTAAACAATTTAAAATAATAGTCTATGTATACTGTAGTAGAAAAATATGCAGGACATTGTTTTAGTTGAAAGGCTGTAGAATTGTAGAGTTGAATAGTAATAAAGTAATAATATGAATAACAACATAGACCATGTGATTGCATACATACATGTACACATAGACTCATCAATACACATATAGACACATGTATGCAGCATACACATACATATACAATGCACATATGCCACACATGTACATACAATCATATCTGCCACACAATACATAAATACACCAACATAATACATACACAAACATATGCATCCATTCTACCACTTGTAATATCAAAACAAGAAGATTAGGACTCATAAGGAAATGCTAATTCTTGAGTTACTTTAAACACTGAAGAATATGTCTATAATGAGTTCATATATTGACGGACTTAATGCCATAAAACTTCTGCTGTGTTTTAGAGGTTTAATAATACTGTGATTTCTCATTGCATTTTTGACTCCTAGAAACTAATAAAGTCTTTAAATATGGCCATCACAATCCCTAACAACAATCTATGAACATCTGTCCTTGTGCACACAGTTAGGTATATTCTTCACCCCTCTTTACAACAGATGGAGGCCATCACAGAAAACAACAAGCAGACAAAATACAGGCCCAATCAATACATGTACAGAACATCCCTGCACCTAAGGTTCAGGGACACTGGGAAAGAGGGAATGGAAAACTTGTAAAAGCCAGAGGACCAGGGAATTTGCTGCTAGACAGTGTCTCCTAGTGATGTCAGACTCTACCTCCATAAACTTTTACAAACAGGGCTGGCTAAATAACCAGTGAACAAGGTCAACACCAATTCATATGCAAAAGAGAATAAAGAAAAGTCTACAAAGCCTCAGCCTTAAACAAAGTACTACAGGCAACCAAGGAAAGCTGAGAGCAGAAGTGGTTCTCCTCAGTGAGGAGTACACTGATTTGGTATCCAGGGCCAAATAGTCAGCCCTGAAAACATATATGCATGTAACATTATACAGACTGAGGAGGCCATATGTATTTTCATAAATATACATACATATGCATGCAGTAACATTTTTTGAAGAAAAGACAATGAATTTGAAGGAGAGTGGGGAGGTGAATATGGAGGTTTGAAAGGAGAAAATATTAAAATTTCTCAAAAGTGCATGATTTCAAAAATTAAAAATAAAAGCAAAAGAGGGTCTCCTCTTTCAGTTTAGCAGCTGAAAAGAACTTTCCAGAAAGTGTGATGACTTGGATTCTATCCTGGGGATCCATCTCCATCTGCTGGAAGGAGACACCCAACTCTCGCAAGTTATTAACTTACCTCTAAATGCATGTCATGTTACAAATGTACATGTGTGCGCATGCATGTGTACACGTTCTCTCTCACGTTCTCTCTCTCTCTCTCTCTCTCTCTCTCTCTCTCTCTCTCTCTCTCTCTCTCAAATAAACAATTTAAAGAGTACTTTCTAGATTAAAAGGCCATCATTTCAGAGCAGGCATGAAATGAAGCCAGCTTCATTGCTTTAGTGTTCACTGAGGTATCAATGAATTAGAGGAGAAATAGGAAATGTCGCATGGTCCACTAAGGATCATACCAAATCTATTCAAAAACCAATAGCATGTAGACTAACAAACATCTCTGCTCTTCTAAGCCCATTTGGACACAGAATGAGGAGAACTATTTTCCAACTAATGTAACCTTTTCCTTGTATGTTAAAAATTATTAAGTTCTTTGATTTTACTCAGTCTTTTTTGTTCTTTTCTATTTTTGTGATTATAATGTATAGTTACATAATCTCCCCCTTCCATTTCCCTACCACAAACCTTCCAAATATCTCTCTTTGCTCTCCCTGTTTTCCCAGTTCATGGCCTCTTCTTTTCATTAATTGTTGATACATACATGCATATTCCTAAATACATAAATACAGCCTACTCAAGGTGTTTGATGTTACTTTATGTATTTGTTGCCAGGGATGGCCATTTGGTTGCTGATTTTTTGGACTATAATGGCCTCAAGGACTTTCTATGCATAACCAATACACTATAATTGTGTGTTTCTTTTCTTATGTTCTTTTCTTTCCAATTCATCTTCAGTTCTCTGTTCTGTTAGCTCTGCCTGGCAATTCTTATACTCATGGTATGTCTTTCCTTAAAGCAATAGTTCAAATATTAACTTATATGCAAAGTGTTCTTAATCTTAGTCTTAACACAATCAGATTTCTATAAGAAATATCATAGATTGAATGTCAAGAACTAAAGAGCCTTAATTTTATAGTGTGTCTAGCTCAGAAGTCATGGATTAAAGTAAAAGCAGATTCATTTCTGGTGAGCATTCATTTACAGTTTTGCAGACACTATCTCCTTGTGATATACATGGCCACAGTATAGAGAAGCTCTGTACAGTCTCTTTGTAAGGGAATTTACCTGATTCACAATGGCAGAAGTCTTATACCTCAAACACCTCCCTCAAAACCCACCAATAAATGCCACTTTGGGAGGTCATATTCAATATAAGATTTCAGAGAACATAAAATTTGAACTCTAATACGTCTTTCTCTCCTGCAGTGATTAGAGATGTACAATGTTTTGCTATGGGCTCCTAAAGAACTCTACTGACTACAGTATGAAGCTTACTTTATTCCATTGCTCTGTTAAGATTGAGTTCTATGAGATCAAAGATGGAGCTCACTAATAGTATATATGTTTTGCAATGAGCCTAGTGCCAAGAATATAGTGGGGACATTTATTTTATGAACAAATTAATAGCTATAGATGGGGAAATCATGGTAGTGATCCCACCATTTTCATACTAATTGTGTTGAAAATTAAGTTGTCAATCAATGAGTAAACTGAAACACCCAGGTTCTCAGCAATAATTAAGGAGGCAAGATCGGACCTGGGTCAAAGAGAAGGCAGAGCCTTGCAACAGTATAATCCAGCCTGGTTACTAAACAGGTGCTCAGTGCTCAGGTCCCACAAATCTTATCACATGATAAAAATCCACGATTGTAAAGTGGTCTTCCAGATGGGCATGCCTATGCTACCTGTTCAATATCTTCAGTTCTGGATACAAAAAACCATATTAATTAATACAACCAGAAGGCCAATGAGGGGAAAGCAAAAATAACTAATCAGAAGGAAGATAGATTGATAGAGTATGCAGACCAAGGTGAAAGGAGACTCTAGATTGTTAAGCTATCAAAGAGAAAAATCTGAGAATGAGGATATGTATGTCTGTAAATATGAATATGTATGGCACATGTATTAACATAACTAGAAATGGAATTACAACTCATATAGTCTTACATGTCCAAATCTACTTAAATATCAATGAAAGTTCAGCGATTGAACAGTGTGCCTACACACACCGCCCCCCATCTCTCTCTTTCTGTCTCTCTGAGATATGTACGTTTGGAGGACAGAGAAGTTTATTATTTACCAGAGGCTAGGAAAGTATACCATTTATTTGAGGTCATAGAGCTAAAGAATGACAGATTCCAAAACTATTACTAACCTACTTGGTCAATTGTCATGCTAGTCTCGATTTTTTTTTTTGCATTATTCCAAACAGTCACTGGGCTGGTATTATATGCCAGGCTGAGTTCTAACCTGTATTAATAATTAAAATGCATTAAGTGGTACCAAGCACAAAGAAAATTCAATGGATGACGGAATCCTGTGGGACAGTATACTCTCATCTACATCTGTAGAGTGGAAAGCCGAAGTGCAGGAGGTTAAGTAACTTAATCCATTGCGTAATAAATCATGGAGGTAGGAAGTGCTGAAGCTGTGATCGAAATCCCAGAATCTGGCTACTCATAAACGTTTAAGCATCACACTTCAACTTCTGATGTCTGGATAGAAGAAAAAATTTGAGAGTCATTTTAACTAGCTCTGATTCATTATCCCTCTTGCCATCTCCTTCGGAAGAGAAAGCTGATGTTAATAGATGTGGAAGACTCACAGTTGCCTCCTAGTTTGAATGCAGCTGAAGAGAACATGTAAGACAAGATCAATCAATCAATCAATCAATCATCATCATCATCATCAACAACAACAACAACAACATCCTTACCAACTTTGATGCAACGTGCATTAACTGAATGACTACTATGTATATGACACTAGAGAGCTTTGAGCCACTCTGACCTTTTTATCAGGCCTTTTCTCTAGTGGTCTTAGTCTGCAAAAGGAACCATAACCAGAAGTTCACAAGTACAAACTAACGAAGTGACCAGGACACTGGCCCCTCCTCTGAAGTGACTGATGTACAGTAACCTTACAATTTCATGGTCTACACAACCTAAAGACTAAAACAAAGAATATGTTACCATGAATGAAAAAGAGGTTATTTATGCTTTAAACAAATACATAGCCTCTGTCTTTTCCCAGCATCTATATATTTCACCATTACCTGCTATTTCTTATGGCGAGTGAAATGCAGTTTGGTATGATTTACCCACATCAGTTTTTATTTTTTTTAAGGTTTCGTTTTATTCTGAGCACGTTTGCACACACTCAACATTCTCTTTCTCATACACACACACACACACACACACACACACACACACACACACACACACATCCCACTGTGCCTTTGCCTATGCTTGTGCCCATGGTTCAGAAGCTGGACATAGGCAAACATAGGCATTGCTAACTAAACTTAGATCTTCTGCGAGAGCCATTGCATTGAGCAACTAAGACATTTCTCCAGCTTCTGTTTTTCCACCTTTGTCTTACGAGCAGCCTGAGCCACCACATGCCAAATCTTACTGGATATCACCACTTGAAGCCTGTCATCTTGCCTTCTCAAATACCCAAACTAAGCTCATGTCTTCCCAATGAAAGAAGTGCTTGACTTTGAGTTTCCTCTCTCAGTTAATAGCATCCATCGCATCCAGGCCAAGAGATTCACATCACTGAGTAAGCCTTCTCTGAGACAGGAACAGCCTAGAAAGTGCTACAGCTCCCACCTTCATAAAAACAAAAAACTGGGCGTGTAAAGAAGTGCGGCAACATTCTCCTTTGTTCTGTTTGCAGTTTTAGCATCTTTGAACCCTAAAATGTCAAACTGCCTCCAAACAAGCTCTGATAGCTCTACGTCGTGGTTGTCTAAAGTGTCTCTGAGTAATCCTCCTGGCTGGGCTGACTTCGTCCTCCTCTCTACATCTCTTGTAGCTCACATCCACTGCAGTCATCTGCTCGGCAGCTCCTTTCCCACCTGTGTCTTCACATCATCCTCCACAATGTCATCAGTTCCAGAATAATGTCAGCACAAACCTAATTATATCATTTCTCTTCACGATACTGTGAGGACACTAAAGCATCTCCTATGTTGGCAATAACACACTTTTCTTCATCATTTCCCCCCCCCCCCCGTCTTCTTGCCACTTCACCCAGATTTTTAGACAAACCCCCAGCATATATGCCAGGTACTCCTCAATCCCCTGTCTTCAACTGTTGGAGTGTTCTCTAGGTTCCTTTTTGCCAATCATACAAAATTTTGCTATATCAACAATTTACTAAAAGCTACCTTTTGCCTTTCAAGACCTTATTTGATGGTCATTTTAACCCTTTCTAAACACTCTTGCATTCATCTCAGAAATCATTTCATTTTTTATCATCTCTGAGAGTTGGCTCATGTGCTCATAATGCACATATTTCACTGTGTTGACACTACAGTTCATGTTCCTGCTAGATCTGACTCCTTTCCTGAATACGAATCCCTTATCGAAGAGCACAGCTATCCACAGGAGGAGATTCAGCATGGTTTCTATGAGTAACCAGTCTCCAGATTGGAGTGGAACTCTAAGCTCACTCCTTTTCCACTGGAGTCTCTGTTCTCCCCTAATTTTTATTCTGCTTCTCCCAACTGTGGGTGGCCCTGGCATTGTTTGCATGTTGATGCTAATTATCTTACCCAAGAGGGGCTGCCTAGGACAAGAAGGGAAACATGAACTCTGATGACTTCATCAGGACATTCTCCCCATTTTAACTTGTAAAATAAAGGCTAGAGTCAGTGACTGGGCAGGGGAAGGGAAGGCGGACCTAAGAGTTGAGAGGGAGAAGAAGAGGGGAGAGGGGAGGGGAGAGAAAGACGAGGAAGAAGAGGTGGAAGGAAGATGGAGATGAAACACATGGCCTGGATAAACCACAAGTTATAAGGGATCTTATAGCTGGGGAATAGTGTAGTGTAGTGGTAGGTCTGCCCAATCTAGGCGCACATCTCTTATTCATATTATTTGAGTTGTGTTTTCATTGGGTTTGTCTGGATTGGAGAATTTACCACAACACCGAACTTCCACCCTCTGTTTAGAAACAAGGTGGTCACTGGAATTAAATCAGCAGTTCTCAGTTTGAATGAGGTCCCATAGCACCAGCCTCCTCCCTGTCCCTTGAGCAATAACTCATGTTTGCAGCTGCAGCTGAGCATGGGTGAGTTCAGAGACTACTTTGAGCCATGAGTCTGAGCCAAGTCCACAGCCCAGCTGTTCAGAAACCCCTTCAGCAGAATTCTGGAGCCAGCAACAGAAATTTAGGCACTTTGTGATTTTTATTTTAGTTGTTCCTTACTACTTGGGTACTTGATTGCATGGGGGCCTTGTTTGGATAAAGAAGTTTGACCCAGAAGTAGAGATTAGATAGTGTAGAGTTTCCCGATGTGATTTTTTTTGACATATTATTCAAACTAAAACTGACTTCTAACAATGGAAATCATATTTTGTGTATTGAGAATGAGACATTAAAACAAACAAGTCTCCACCTTAAACCCTCTATTCTATGTTAAGCTCTTCCCTTCCCTTCTCTTCGCCCTCTTCCCTTCCCCTCTCCTCCCCTCCTCTTCCCTTCCCTTATACTTTTCTTGTTCTGGAATGACCACTGAGATATATTCTCAGTGATAAAAATTTTCCTTTCTAGCTAAAGCTATCCTCAACAATAAGAGGACTTCAGGGGGAATCACTATCCCTGAACTCAAGCAGTATTACAGAGCAATAGTGATAAAAACTGCATGGTATTGGTACAGAGACAGACAGATAGACCAATGGAATAGAATTGAAGACCCAGAAATGAACCCACACACCTATGGTCACTTGATTTTTGACAAAGGAGCCAAAACCATCCAATGGAAAAAAGATAGCATTTTCAGCAAATGGTGCTGGTTCAACTGGAGGGCAACATGTAGAAGAATGCAGATCGATCCATGCTTATCACCCTGTACAAAGCTTAAGTCCAAGTGGATCAAGGACCTCCACATCAAACCAGACACACTCAAACTAATAGAAGAAAACCTAGGGAAGCATCTGGAACACATGGGCACTGGAAAAAATTTCCTGAACAAAACACCAATGGCTTATGCTCTAAGATCAAGAATCGACAAATGGGATCTCATAAAACTGCAAAGCTTCTGTAAGGCAAAGGACACTGTGGTTAGGACAAAACGACAACCAACAGATTGGGAAAAGATCTTTACCAATCCTATAACAGATAGAGGCCTTATATCCAAAATATACAAAGAACTCAAGAAGTTAGACCGCAGGGAAACAAATAACCCTATTAAAAAATGGGGTTCAGAGCTGAACAAAGAATTCACAGCTGAGGAATGCCGAATGGCTGAGAAACACCTAAAGAAATGTTCAACATCTTTAGTCATAAGGGAAATGCAAATCAAAACAACCCTGAGATTTCACCTCACACCAGTGAGAATGGCTAAGATCAAAAACTCAGGTGACAGCAGATGCTGGCGAGGATGTGGAGAAAGAGGAACACTCCTCCATTGTTGGTGGGATTGCAGACTGGTAAAACCATTCTGGAAATCAGTCTGGAGGTTCCTCAGAAAATTGGACATTGAACTGCCTGAGGATCCAGCCATACCTCTCTTGGGCATATACCCAAAAGAAGCCTCAACATATAAAAGAGACATGTGCTCCACTATGTTCATCGCAGCCTTATTTATAATAGCCAGAAACTGGAAAGAACCCAGATGCCCTTCAACAGAGGAATGGATACAGAAAATGTGGTACATCTACACAATGGAATATTACTCAGCTATCAAAAACAACGAGTTTATGAAATTCGTAGGCAAATGGTTGGAACTGGAAAATATCATCCTGAGTGAGCTAACCCACTCACAGAAAGACATACATGGTATGCACTCATTGATAAGTGGCTATTAGCCCAAATGCTTGAATTACCCTAGATCCCTAGAACAAAGGAAACTCAAGACGGATGATCAAAATGTGAATGCTTCACTCCTTCTTTAAATGAGGAAAAAGAATACCCTTGGCAGGGAAGGGAGAGGCAAAGATTAAAACAGAGACTGAAGGAACACCCATTCAGAGCCTGCCCCACAGGTGGCCCATACATATACAGCCACCCAATTAGACAAGATGGATGAAGCAAAGAAGTGCAGACCGACAGGAGCCGGATGTAGATCGCTCCTGAGAGACGCAGCCAGAATACAGCAAATACAGAGGCGAATGCCAGCAGCAAACCACTGAACTGAGAATAGGTCCCCCGTTGAAGGAATCAGAGAAAGAACTGGAAGAGCTTGAAGGTGCTCGAGACCCCAAAAGTACAACAATGTCAAGCAACCAGAGCTTCCAGGGACTAAGCCACTACCTAAAGACTATACATGGACTGACCCTGGACTCTGTCCCCATAGGTAGCAATGAATATCCTAGTAAGAGCACCAGTGGAAGGGGAAGCCCTGGGTCCTGCTAAGACTGAACCCCCAGTGAACTAGACTATGCGGGGAGGGTGGCAATGGGGGGAGGTTTGGGAGGGGAACACCCACAAGGAAGGGGAGGGGGGAGGGTGATGTCTGTCCGGAAACCGGGAAAGGGAATAACACTTGAAATGTATATAAGAAATACTCAAGATAATAAAAAAAAAATAAAAGAAAAAAAAATTTTCCTTTCTCTGTCAGCTCAACATATACACAGTTAAATCTTTATGGTATTGTAACTTACACAGGAGCTCACATGGAGTCATTATCTGGCAAGCCTAATGGGGATAGGCTTAATAGTCATAAGAATGTTTTCTTTAATAAATTTTTACTATTTGTTTGCCTGGAACTTTATTAATTCTACTATTATTTCAAAATCCTGGCTGTGCAGGCTATTTCTTTTCAGGATGTTTCAAGTCTAACATCTGTTGACTCCCTCAAGCTGACCACATACTCATGAGGGTAGAGAGATCCAGTTTTTACCTGGGTAAAATTTTAACATGAGAAAATTCTTTCTTCTCAGTCTGCACCTTTCAAAATGTGAGGCTGTTGTCTCAGTCCAACTGAGCAAATCACGCTGTCCCCTGCAAAGAAATGGAGCACGAGCTTGAACTGAGCTGAAATTTGTCAACATTTCAAGCAAGGCGCTCCTTAATTTTTGTAGGAACAAATGGAAGGAAAGTGGGTCGGTTACTTCACAGCCAAAGTGGTAGGCTAGTCCTAAGTTCTCCTAAGCCCAATCACAATCTCTTTTCATGTTTCAAGTTAAAAACCTGTAAACACCACCTGTTTGTCATTGTAATTGATCCTACAGTACTGCCACCCCTTGATTCTTTCATCCTCAAATAGCGCAGTATGCACAGTCCCTTTAACTCACAGTTTTTCCTTCCTTCATCCACATCTAGTGCTGTGATTCGAGAGTCCTAGCCTCAGTGCTGATACTCTACAGAGATGGCCGTGAACAGTACCTAGGCTTCTCTTTTACAATGTGGAACGAGAACCATTGTTGTTATTCCATCATTATATTTCTCAATAAAAGCCCACATTCACACTGTCACCATATCAAATGATCTCATGTCGGGGTGATTTTATCAGACTGTGGTTAACTCAGTCTTTGGCTGTGGCATTAGTTATGGTCTGCTCAAGACTGCTGATTTACCTGACTCAGTGTGTGACCAAGCACCTCCATTATTGGACTTAAATGAAAAGTTTCAAGATCATGGTCATGGAATAGAGAAAACGATTTTTACCTCAGCACTGACGCTCACAGAGTACACTAATCTACAGTAATTCTCTGATTGCATTTGGAAGCAATTCCTTCTATTCACTAAGAGATAACTGTTACAGTACAATGGGCTGCCTCCTGCTTTTCCCCCACAGTGAGCAAAATACACTGTTCGCTGCAAAGAAAGGGAGCAACAGTGGGCTGTAGTATTTGTTTCTGTGCGAATTAACAAGTGTATGAGGATCATCGGGAGGCCTGGGTAGCATAAAGCGTTTGTACCAAAACATTAATGTGGGATATAGGATCCTCCAGAAAAATATGCATGAGATTATTGCCTTCCTCAGATCTTACTGATAAATCTAATAAAAGACTCATTGACTCTAGTATTCTCACCAGTGTAAGCTTGTTCAGAAATGGGCACCTGTGTGGGTACAGAACCGTCCTATAAAGAGATGTTCTGGTTAGGAAAATGTTAGTTTCTCTTTCTGTCATAGTCAGCATCTAGCTCTCAGGACATGACTTCATTTTAGTCCATTTCTGGAGCTTTCTGTTCACAACTGGCACATAATAATTTATGTTTGTGGGGCAGATTCTAACCCTAACATAAATATCACTTGCTATCATACGTTTGCATAAGGTTTCTGGGTTTAAATCAATCTTTAAATTAATCTTTCTAGGTAGAAGAAAAGTGTGTTGGAGACAATGACCAAAATCAATTGCCACTTCTTACTCTCAAATTCTTTTTAACTTTTTTTACTCGTATGTACTATTATCAGAAAATTCTTTACAAATTGCTTTACAAATTGCTGCATAATGATCTCAAACCAAACTAATTCTACCCACCCAGAATGTGAATGGATATGGCTACTTACACTCTTAATATTTCTAATTTTTCTATGATCATATTTTCCAATTTTTCTTTTCTCTATCTTCTCTGCCAACCAACTTGTGAAATGACTTCTTGTAACCCCAGATTTCATCCACTCTAACTCCTCTCCTAATAAAGCAAAGCAGGTCAACTCAAAGTGAGAGGTGACTTTTCTTTGACATGGTTGGGTCTTCTAGTTAAAATCCTTTCTGTAAGAAGTGATTCTTGTCATATGACAGTGGATAGTGTCAATTTTCATGCAAACAAATCAAAATAACTGGAGAACCCAATAGTGTCTGGCAAATGCAGAGAGGAGGAGTCTGGTAGCCAACGCCAAGAATGAAATTCCCAGGGTAATCACCTCACACAGCTTGGCTTGATTTGATTAAATCATAATGGTGTATGATGTGATGTGTAGATTTTAAAATAGTTGCGAGTTTCAGTACAGCTGCATCCTTTAAATTGGAGAAATGGTGCCATCATGCAATTACTCAGAGAACAGAGCTAGCTGACGACAAAAACTCTCCCCAAAACGTGAACTTTGCTATTCCCTGGATAATGCTGGGCACACAAAGCAGCTTGTGACACCATCATATCTTCTTGAACAGAAACCCAGTCGGTTTTGGGTATGGTTGCCATAAGAAAAGCTTAAGTGTTAGATGCACAATGAGAAGTCAAGAGCATTTCCTACCTGTCTATACAAATATTTCAGCTTCTTCCCTTTAACTGCAAAGCTTTCAATCAAGTGCTCAATGGCTTCTAGACCCCTGTGCTTCTGAGCTGTGCTGTAACACTATGCAAAGGAAGAGTAAAGGAGGTGCTAAGACCTGACATGTGGCCATCATGCACATTTTCCCCATGTTCTTTCTTGGGCTACACATGAGTCAAATAATGTCCTCTAAGTTCTCTGTAAGAGCTGCACCTCGGCATCTATGCTTATGCGTAATTTTATTTTTCCCTGTGCTCCCATACACAGTCACTCAGGAGAGGCAGAGAAGAGTCACTGGAGAACAGAGATGGATATACAGATGTAATACTGCAGTCTAAGAGCAGATAGTATGGAGTGTTGTACCTTCCCGTCTCTATGCTTCTGAACTGTTCCGTTCTTCCCTTTGAACATTCTTGTACAAGGGCAAGCATACAGGTATTCTGATCTTCCCATTAGAAGAATCATTACAGCACTGGGCCTGGTTTTCTGCTTCTCTCACACCACTCAGCATAACCTTTTAGTTAGGAAAGCCAATGATTTTAAACAGAGGATGAATACTTACGGAGTCAAGTTCAGAGGATTCCGTTGGCCTTTGTAGCTTCCCTGCATGAGCTAATGGTAGGAACCCCTCACATTGCCTTCAGCATCAGAAGATTTTTCACCCACTCTTTACCTCCTGGATGAAACACCACCTTTGAAAGCTTCATTGCTTTGTGTTCTGAGCCCAGGATTTGCTTCTCGAACATTCTTAGCAGCATTAAGTTCATACCTAGGAAACCTTATATTTTAAAACATTTCTCACTGACTGGGAAACCTTATATTTTAAAACATTTCTCACTAATGTGAAAACCCCAAGCAGTGACCAATAAACAAAAAAAGTTATTTTTTGCCTTTATAGATATTACTTCAGTATGTTTGTTGGGTAAATATGTTAGGCAACAACATTTAGAGAGGTTCATATGAAATTATTACATGTTGATTCCCATTGGAGCATGCATGTGGAATGCCCCTACAGGCTGATGGGTTGTGGATACTTGATTTCAGATGGTGATACTGTTTGGTTAGATTGTGGAATCATGACAAGGCAGAGCCTCATTGAAGGATGTAGATCCCTGAGGGTGGACCTTGAAATTGCAAAGTCCTGCCTTCCTTCCAGTAACTAAGTGATCTATTGTTCCTCTAGCCATGGCTTCTCCATTTTCAGCTCTCCATTTGTCAGCAAAACAAACCCCTCCACCTTTAAGTAGTCTCTTGCCAAGTGTTTTGCACAGAAACCAGAAATGTGACACAAGGGTTTCCCCTCCCTTTGTGAGACATCTTTGGTATCCACATACAAAGTAGACTTGAAAGGTGGGCACCTTCTGTTCTCATCGCACTTTCTTAATTCACATTATGAAATGCATGACAACTCCAGAGCTTTTGAGACACAGATGTATTAGGAGAGTTATTTTAGTTAGTGTTGAAAATATCTATAATGACAGGACTATTTTGGAAGTCAATTGTATACTTTAGATGAGAAGTTCTAAATAAAAAAAAGATTTCTTTGGATTAGTTTCCTTCTGTGTGCTCTTTCAAGCCTTTCAAGCCTTTCCATTTTGGGTAAAGGTGACAGAAAAACCAGATCATATATTATCCATGAACAGGAACATTTTAATTTGATTATTTTTTGGTTAGGTGGGCACCCATCCTGTTGTGTTATCATGCTGAATGAGCTGTCTACCAACATCAGTCAACTGACTCAATCAAGACCGACCTATCTTGTGACACTCGCTGTCTTTGTAAACATTGTTCCCACAGAAAAGGGAAATGAGTCAAAAAGTTAAAGCTTGTGCAGAGATTTCCTGAAGAAACAAAATTTTCTCCTCTTATAACATTTAATTTTAATGACTGCCAAGTGGGGGGTTCAAGTTTTGTGGGGTCTAAATATATGTTGCTGGTAATGATCTCTTTAGAAAAAATGCCATAAGTTAATTACTAATGCTAATTTTATTCTGCATGAGAAAAAAAATTGTAAGTTTAAGAATTGTCAAATACTATCAATATCACAAAACAATACAAAACATTGTACAATAATACAATGCCTTCGTATAAGAACTGTCTTATACTCTAAGTGGCTTACATTTTAAGTGACCTTCTTGTCACAGTTCCCTTTAACTTTATGGCATCCCATGAATGCCCCTTCACTAAGCAGTATGGTCTTTTCTGAGTAGAAGGAACAAATGATTCTGGTTTTATTATTTTTGTTAATCTGCAAGCATAATTGATGGAAATTTGTGTGTTCAATTATTTGTAAGTTTTAGGTGTAGGTTCTGTACTAGGAAACCATGCCTATACAACCAGATATACATTACCTGGGATATTGGTGTAATGGTCCTTCCTCACTGGCTTTACACCAATAATGACCTCCTGCTTTATAAAGCCATTATGTGATTTGATTTAATTTCTTAGTCTTTTCTCCAAAATGTCTGCAGCTTTTCTCATGCTTTCCAATACAAGAAGGCGCCGAAGTGGAAAATGTGAGTGAAAGTAGCAAGAATTTAACTGATCGTAATTAAAACATTTCATTTTTCAAAGGGTGAAAAACACAGTCATGTGAACAGAATTTTCTAAGGCCTTAGATAGGTATATGCCAACGAACCTTCCCAGTTTACTATTTAGATCCTAAAACCATATATTGGATCAATTATTATTATTTTGTGATATTTACATGCACCTTTTTTATTTTCAAAGATAAAACTTACATGTCATGAATATAATTAAGTAGAGTTTAGTATTTTTCTAAGTCTATCCAACTCTCACTGTGATTCATCTGTAAGCATTGTAATGGTTCCTCTACCTCTGTTAGCAGTCTTTCCTGATTTTCTTTTCTGTAGTATATCCGCATTACACTGCCTATCATGAATCTTCTCTCAATATCTATGAATTTGCTTATTTGGAACCACAGAACATGTATTGAATTATATAACAAAGTCTTTTTGGGGAGCTGGGGGGGAAGGGTTCCTTGCACTTATAGTGTTAACATCCGTAACTTTCCTTTTCTCAAAAAAAACATGTCTTGATGTCAAATTGTGTCGTCTAAGATGAAGGGAAAATTTTTTCTCAGTTTCTCTTTTTTATATTTTGTGAAGAACTGGTCTTAGTTCTTCTTCAAATGCCTGGGAGACTTCTCCAGCAAAGTTATATGTTCCTGAGCTTTTTTGTGTGGGAGGGTTTGGGTTACTAATTTAATTATTTTGGTTGTTGTAGTTTGTGAAATATTATTTCCTCTTGAATCAACTTTAGTAATTTCTGTCTAAGAATTCTTTCCACTTAATCTAGGTCACTCACTGTCCTTTCATTCTGTACAAAGAAAGTAATGTCAATTGGGTCACTATAACTCTCAAGAGCTCGTGGTCTTTTATTTAAACCCACATCTATTTGGCTCCCTGGTGCTAAGAAGCTGATCACAAAGGGGTGGCTACCTGTCATAGACAGAAGGGGAAGTGAAATTGCCAGAGGATTTACCCTGTGGGAAAACTGTGTTAGCCCCAGAGAAACTATACTTCCTAGCACTTGGCTAGAAGAATAGTCCTTGAGAAACTACAGAGTTCAGCTTGTCCCACTATGCTGAGCTAAGTACTAACACAAGTTTTGTATGGTTTGAATCTATTTATTAATTGGAGTGCTATTTTGAAAAATTTTAACACAATGAATAAATGTTCTTAATCTATTAGTTTTAGTGTAATAGCTTTTAAAGTTTTAAGTTTATTCCATTGAATATCATGTTTTTAATTTTAACTATTAGGTTCTTTTTAATACATGCCATATTTTTTGTGAGTGTAAGGACCATTTTGTTTAGAAAGAACTATTTACAAATCGTGTAATATTTTATACTTTTAAATTAGTTAAACATTTACCTTGAATAATGAACTTTTTATATTTTAATGGACATTTTAAACTTCTCTTAGAGTCTTACATTTTCTAGGATAATGCAAAACCATATAAGTTATAGTTATTGGCTTTTAGCTTACTTTGCATTACTAAGATGCTGCAAAAACTTTTTCAAGTATGTATAATTTAATATTTACCTTAATAATATTTCCATGTTATTAGTGAGGTTTCATATTGGTAAAAGATAGTGTACTTGACCTATTTCGTGATTTATGGCATCGTTATATCATTTTAGAGATGTAAAATGGTAGAAATATAAATACTTTAAAAGGTTATCTAGCAGGAAAAAATGAGGTCTGAGACCCAAAGTAGCTCTTACCCAGCATACTTCCATGAGTCCCATTTTATCTGAAAGTCAAGAACTGTTAACTTCTTAAAAATCTAATTTTACACATAATCTGTACAGACACCTCAATGCCCAGTTGCCTTAATCTATAGTAATATCATGTCAAGTCAGATGAAACATAAATATTTTTAGTTCAAAGGACCTGAAACCCATTGAAAGTAATTTCTCTTTAAGCACTGTGATTTCAAACCTGTTGCATACTTAAATCTATAATGTTGAAGAGATATTGTCACCACATCCATCTATAGCTAGCTTTCTGATACTTTTCGTCCTATGGACATTGCCTCATAAATGCTCGCCTACTTGGCCTTGAACCTAAAGTGGTACAACCAACACCGTTGACCTTTTAAGTAGAATAATAGTGTGCAAAAAAGGAAACAACATGGAGTTCAAACCATTTCCAAACCCATCTGCATCTGAAACAGCAATGCTTACCGAGCTCATCTTCCAAATGCAAATATGTCCTTGTTTCCATAAGGATTTGCTTTGGGAGTGTCATTGCCACGTACCCCAAGGTCCAACTCCTAAAGGTTGAAGCAACGTGCAATTCTCTCCATCTCATTTGCCTGCCCCTCCCCCGAAGTCCTTCAAGCAGTCAGGTTTTCTCAGTTCTTACCCAACCACTTTGATTTCATTCTCCTTCATGTCTAAGCTTGCCGTGTCTCCATGGGCTGTATCAATATTTCATCTTCTCCAAGATGAATCATAAGCCTCCTTTCCCTCTCTACATTATCCTTTCTCCGCCACGATGATCTTAGAAATATCCAGATCTGCTCAGATAACACAGATTGGACAGATAATATGGAGAGTTATTAGCAAGTCACTTCAGTTAGGTCTAACTGGGCTCCAGTTAACACTTCTGCTCCATACCCTTGTAATTTTAGCTTTCTTTTACATTTAAAAACGTTTTTGAAATTAAAATCACACTATCTCTCCCATTTCTTTTCTCTCTTAAAGACTTTCAGGGTTTCAAGAGCTTTTAAGGATGAACAGGCCATATTCCCAGTAACAATTGCATTTTGTCATCCTCTATGTAGACCTGCAGAGTTCTATCTTTTCCAAAGAATATCATCAGTACTTATTTTCATGTGCTTTCTTCATACTGTTCCAAGCGAGTTCTTCTGGCCATGGTGACCACGTGGAAAATGTTGTGTTGCTATTATTTCCTGTGGAACACATTCTGGTTCATTTTAGGAGTTTTCTTCCTTTGGGCATGTGTACATTCATGTGTGTGTTTTAAGTATGTAGGCATATTTATGTTTGCATACCTGCACATGTGAGTGTAACTGTATGCGGTAGGCAGAGGTCAGTACTGAGTATCTGTCCTCAGTACCTCTCCGTTTTACTTTCTGAGGCATGGTTTCTCACTGACTCTGGAGATTTCTAGCAGGAAAGGCTGACTGACTAGCAAGCTCTGTACATGCAATTCTCTTCACTTCTGCTTGGATCACATAAATTCATCATGGTAGTCAACATTTTACATGGGTGCTGGAGATTTGAGCTCAGGTCAGACAGTTTACTAACTAATATTTTAGCAACTGAACCACCTTCCCAGACAGTAGGGTTATTTTTTTAATGTTTTCTAACCTGGCACATGGGTCCAAGAAGAAGCCTAAAATACAGAGAGCAGAGGTTGGTACTCAGCATTGAGGTCTCTGGTAAAGTCTTATTGTGTTGTTGTACCATCCTGTAGTCTTTTTTTTTCTTTTCTTTTTTTCGGAGCTGGGGACTGAACCCAGGGCCTTGCGCTTGCTAGGCTAGCACTCTACCACTGAGCTAAATCCCAAACCCCATCCTGTAGTCTTATCATACAGTATTCTAGTTCTTTTTTATTTCTCTAAAAATTTCCTCAGCACTGTGAGTCAGAGCAGGGCCCCTGTGCACCTTAATGAAGAGAAGCCTTTAACTTAACATGCACATTACTTCACAGACTGATTTATCCTGCTTTTGCCTTCTTTGACCTTACAGTAAAGTCTCCTGGGTTGACACTCTGTTCTTTCAGAATCTACCAGAGTGCCTGGAACGTAGGAGAGACACTCCATTAAGGTTTGTTCACTAAGCCTGGACAAGCTAGCATATATCCAGAAATGGAAAATTTTGGAAAAATATAGCAATTATTAAATATTGTACCTTTTCTTCCTACCGGGAGAGGAACATTTTGAACAAATTAAAGTTTTACTTTTTCACATACCATTTTAACATTTACAACTACAAACCACAGAAAAGGTCTTTTCAAGTGACAGTGCCATTCCACTCTCTGTCATGATTCCCTTATGAGACACCAGGTTTAATGTAAAATCCAGCATGAATGACGGAGGACCATCATAGAAGCTTATTTTTCTCAGAAAAATTGATGGGATCTGTATTCAGTCAATACACCCACAATAATCTCCAGATACTGTCTGGCAACAAGTTTAGAATTTCCAGAGCTGAAATGTTGGTTTGCTTAGCTATAAATATTACCTTGATGAAAGGCAGTCCTGACTCTGCTTCCCACTATTTTTCTCTGATAAGGACATGACCATTGTTATTTCCTTAGGAACCCATGAGATAAAACCTTTCTAGAAACATCCAGAGAGTTGCAGCAATTTATTTCACAATTTATAGCAACATAAAGTTACCGAGATTTAATGTAGAAAGCATCTATAGAGGGAGGGGTGGGGTGGGAGAGAGAGAGAGAGAGAGAGAGAGAGAGAGAGAGAGAGAGAGAGAGAGAGAGAGAAGAGAAGAGAAGAGAAGAGAAGAGAAGAGAAGAGAAGAGAAGAGAAGAGAAGAGAAGAGAAGAGAAGAGAAGAGAAGAGAAGAGAAGAGATTTTTATTCAAATCTCGGGAGTAATCCAACAGCTTTGTGAGAGAAAGAAAGAGCTCCTTTTCATGTCAACGAGTTCTGAATTCTCAAGTTTGGGCACAGAGCCCATCCTGTGATATGTTAACTAAAAGAAAAAATGTCTTTTCAGGCATCTGCCTTCCTTTTACTCCATTTCCATAGCAAGCTGTTTCAAGGTGCTTCATGAAAAGCTTCTCAAATCCAATGTGCTCCAAAAGCCACAAGTTTGATGGCTGATGAAAGAGTCCCAGAGAGTTTTTGCATCTTTTCTTTAGCAAAGATCTTGAAAAGCCAACTGACTGGGAAAGAACACGATTCATCCTGCGCAGACGCTGTTGAGTGTCTCACCGGCACGCTTTGCATTTACAGCGTTGCCTATTCAGCAGCTCCCAGCAAGCTGCACGGACTGTTTGCAGGAGGCAGAGAAGAGAAAAACTGAGTCATGAGAAATCTCACACTGAACTTTCTTTCATTTATGGAAATTGTGAGTTTAAATGTTGCAAATAGTCACACTTCGGCTCACATTACGTGAAAACACAGTAAGTCCTTTACTATACAGAACTCCCTGGAAGTGAGTGATTCTGAACAGCTGAATATTCCAGATGGCTTGAGGCTGTTTAACCCAATAAATTCCAGCCACTTAAAATGTAGCAGATACCTCTGAGACAGACTACACTTTGGTCTACCTAAAAACTTTAGGAATCATACTGAGAGATTAGTCAAATTTATAAAAACCTTTTCCCATGAGTATACACAATCGTCGATGCATTTAAGCAGTGCCATTTGCAGATGGACTCAGGAAATAGGCTGTATCGTTTCATTTCTTTGACTGTTAATGTTTCTAAAGAGTCCTTGCTTCTTTAATTTTTATTTTTAATGAGCACTCATTAGAACTAATAATGCCATTGCATCACTTGATTAGGACTTCTTCAAAACAGCTAAGCATTGTGATTGGATGTGCACACTATACGTTAGCGTAAAACAATTTGTGTAATTCAGCATACACAAAAGGATTATGAAGAGATACCCAATGTCTACTACACTGGGCACATAAGATATTTCCACATGGGTCCATCAATATTTGTACAGAACTTCATGGTGGTGCTTTGTTTTTGAGTTCCTGTAGTAGTTTGAATAGAGATGGCCACATAGGCACATAGATTTGAGTGCTTGGTCATCGGAGAGTGGCACTACTAAGGATTAGGGAGAAGGTGTGGTCTTGTTCGAGTGGGAGTGGCCTTGTTGGAGGAAATGGAGATTGACCACTGGGGGTGGTCTTTGGAGTTTCCAGCAAGGTCTAGCATCTCTGTCTTGCTGCTGCCTGCTGATCCAGATGTAGATCTTCCAGCCACTGCTTCAGCACCAAGTCTGCCTACATCCTGCCATGCCCCTGTTCATGATAATAGTGAACCAAACCTCTGATAACGCGAAGCAACCCTCAATTAATTATTTTTCTTAGTAAGAGCTGCTGTGGTCAGGGTGCCTTTTCACAGCAGTAGAACACACTAAGATATTTCGCTAAGATTCTACCACTGATGGCCAGTTAGATTTTCTGTTTTAACCCAGAAGGCATACTCCTCCCTTCCAACTGTGGCCCAGTTAACAAACACCATTAGTAAGATCCTGTCTTCTATGGACAATTTGCAACCTAGTGGATGGAAACGAATCTTTAGAGTCTCTAGAGTGAAGAATGCAGGGTTAAAGCTTGATACCCACTTCCATCTCTGCTTGTGACTTAGACATGTGACAAGGCTTTCCTGTCCCAGTACAGAGACTGCCTGGCAATAGAAGGGGGTGAGCTTCATGTGGTAACAGTGTCAACGATTTTAAGGAGTGTATCTTTCCTGGGTGAAGCATGCTGTGAGAACAGTCAGGGAATGTAATACATACAGTGTGGCAGCACACACAGTGTGGCAGCACACACAGGGGGACAGCACACACAGTGTGGCAGCACACACAGGGGGACAGCACACACAGTGTGGCAGCACACACAGTAGGGCAGCACACACAGTGGGGCAGCACTTTCTTCACAGGTTACTCTCTGAACGAAAATATCGGAGCCCCCATACTTGTAGTTGAGTTTGTCCAATTGTTTTGCTTAATTCTTTATTGACAAGAAGATTTTGTTGTCGTACTTCCATATATACCATTGTTCTAGGAACAGGCAGAGTCTGGAAAGCCAGCTCCTGAACTGCCACTATTTTAATCAATCCAAATGATTAAGAACATGCTTTTGAGTGTTCAGATTCTGTTTTCCATTTTATAAATTAACTCCCCTAATTACTTCATATTATGATTGTGGGTGAAGAGAGCAAATGGAACCACCCTTTTCCTAATAGCCATAGATCTCACCCTTTGTTATGTATTTTCTCCAGGTAATACTTGTAAAAATGCATATAGACTTACGTGTGAAATGGTTCTGAGAGAGTTCATAGTTATCTTTTAAAATTGTATAAATGTTCTATTAAGCTTCAAAAATCACAAATAAAACATTATATACATCTGGGTGTACCTTTATTAAGGACATGTAGGATTGGTATAAAATAGTAAACAACAACAGAAAACCTCTCACAGAAAAAGATCCTTAGTCTTTGGATCGTGAAAGCATCTAATGCCATAAGTGCTGTGTTTTTGTTGGAGTCCTGTAAGAGTCTAAACCTATCCATGACTTCAGTCTATCTTACAAAACAATTCACACACATATACACACACACAGACACAGACACACACACACACACACACACACAAAACACGCAAAGGTAAGACAAATGTGTGGAGACTCATTTGGCAATCTCTTACTGAGTGAAACACACAGTCTCTGTGGATTGGTGATCCTATGATGACATTTTTATACAAGAGACAAGAAGATGCACGAACATACATTGTTGGTTTGACCATATCAGTTTTGTCTATATAGTCTAAAGTGGAAACAACCAAACTGTCCATTAGTTAATGCCTACTTTAATGATAGAAATAAAATGCACCGAATTACTGATACATAAGACAAGAAACATGGATCCACAAAATCTAATGTTAATCATAGCACGTCCAAGACAAAAGATACAGAGTGCATAATTTTATTCATGTTGATTTTAAAATAGAAAATGTGATCTGATGATAGATCATATCAAGTCAGTAGTTGTTGGAAAAGGAGTTCTGGCTGGAGGTGCATGAAGAGACAGTATGTGTAGTGGCTTGTTCAGGTGTTGAATGGAGTGTTGAGTGGGTGGGGTCAACACTTAATTGCAGCACTGAGGCATTGCACATATGTTTAATTGATACTAGAACTTGTTCCAACATTAGTTCCTTCACTTACCACATATTATTATGAATTCAGATCTGGTGTCACATTAGAGAGATAAAAGTTACCAAAAGAAGCACACATGTTACATACTCACTGATAAGTAGATATTAGGCAAAGAGCTTGGAATACCCACGATACAACTCACGGAGCACATGAAGCTCAAGAGAAAGGAAGACCAAAGAGTGGATGCTTCAGTCCTACTTAGAAGAGGGAACAAATATAGTAAAGGGAAGTAGTGGGTGGGAGGGAGAGGGGAAAAAGAGGGGCTGAATCAGGTATGGGAGGAGATGGAGAGATGTGCAGAGGGCCAGGAAATTGAACAGAGATTGTAGCAATGGGGGATGGGGAACTGGGAGTAGCAACCAGCAAGTCCTGGAGACCAGGAAAGTAAGAGCCTCCCAGGACCCCATGGGGATGACATTGGTTGAAATACCCAACAAAGGGGAGGGAGAACCTGTCTGTCAAGACCATATCTAAAGGTTAGGCATACCCTGCCTCCCCAAGTTGAGGGATAGGACAACCCACCCATCTCCAAAATTTTACCCCAGAATTGCTCCTGTCTAAAGGAAATACAGGGACCCAAAGTGGAAAAGAGGGTGAAGGGAAGGCCATCCAGAGACTGCCCCACCTGGGGATCCATCCCATATGCAGCCACCAAACCCATACACTGTTGCTTATGCCAAGAAGTGCTTGCTGACAAGAGTCTGATATAGCTGTCTCCTGAGAGGCTCTATCAGATTCTGACCAATATAGATGAGGATGCTCGAAGCCAATCATCAGACTGATCACAGGGACCCCAGTGGAGGAGCTAGGGGAAGGAGCTGAAGGGGCCTTATGTGGCATCAATGGGAGGGAAGGTTCTTGGTCCTATGAAGGCCTGCTGCCCCATTGTAGAGGAATGCTAGGGCAGTGAGGCAGGAGTGGGTGGGTGGCTAGGGGAGCCTTAACATAGAAGCAGGGTAACAGGGGATAGGAAAGGGGATAACATTTGAAATGTAAATAAATAAAATATCTAATTAAAAAAAAAGACACATAAGAGCATGGAGAAATGGCTCAGCCATTAAAAGTACATTCTGCTTTTGCAGAGAATCTGAGTTTAGTTCCCAGCACCCAGGTCTGGTAGCCTACAACTTCCTGTAACGCCACTTCCTGGAAGTTCTGTCACCTCTATTCCCCGAGGGCAGTGTGCTCATGTACAAATTCATATTCTCTCTCTCTCTCTCTCTCTCTCTCTCTCTCTCTCTTTCTCTCTCTCTCTCTCTCTCTCTCTTTCTCTCTCTCTCTTTCTCTCTCTCTCTCTCTCTCTCTCACACACACACACACACACATACACACGGAGCATTTAAAATATTTTGAAAACAAATTCAATACCTATATTCTGGCTACAGAGACCATGAATTTCAAAGAGAGCAAGGGAGAAGTGGTACATGCATTAGGACAGAAGGAAAATAGAAAGGAGGAAGATGGTGTAATTATATTTCAATTTTTAAAAAGTTAAAAAATACTCTCAATGATCTTCTCCTGTGGATTACAGCTATGAGTATTAATACCATATACATTTGACCCACATAATCACTAAAATCAATGTATCAATGTTGAAACACATCTAATATATAGTTTTTAGGTGTAAATTTTTAAAGCAAAAATCGTAAACAGAAATTAAACTGTATTAGAAGAATAAGGTTTTCATTTCTGTTTTGAAGTAAGAGAATAAGTAAGATAATTAAAGCAACATATACATTTGTAAGTGAACATTCGTTTTGGTATTTGGTTTTAAAGTCAGGTCTCATAATCCTGACAGGTCTTGGTAATTTTTTTCATATTTTCCCCTAATTGTACATCAACTGAACAAGTAGAAGAATCCTTTGCTGACACCCATAATTTAATATTATAAATCCATCGAGGAGATCTACACTCATAAATGAAAATTTTGATAAAGCCAGATGAGATATACATTACATTTTATTTACAGGAAGGATGTATTAACTTAAATCATTTTTTCTCACCATACTACATTAATAAAATGTGCCTGACAATCATCACCCTCTTACAGGCTAGCGTTGTTATGAAAATATGGTTGCTAGGATACCTTCCTTATTTCATCATCATGTTACACTGCTCTATCAATTAGTAAGAAACGCTCAAGTTAATTCTCAGTTGCATTTATACACATTCTAGCATGTGACTTCCCTTATCTCCAAGTGACATTTCTCCCTGTGCAGTCACCTCCTACCCCATAAAATATTGAACACGAGGTTATCACATCACTCTACAAATTACAGCAGCGAACTGTCCCCTCTTAACCTCTCCTCTTACTTTCAATCATGGTGAAAGCTCTTAGAGCCAACATCCGTGCACCTACTCAATTATTTTTTAATACTTTTCTAAATTTATTTCAAAGAAAACTGATATGTAGGAAAGTGTATATATAGAACTGGTTTCTTCACTCTTTTAAAATTTATTCTGAAGGAAACCCAGAAAGCTAAACAGAAATCCTTTCAAACACAATACCTGTGTATCCTTAGATATTTGTAATGATTTTTGGGTTGGCAGTTACCCTTGACGGTTGTAATCACTGTAGCTATTTGCTATGGAGTCCTATATTTAAATTTCTACCAGATTCGGTAGATATTGTTTTGAGTTGTTTAGTGTATAATTTAAAAGGGCTTTGATATACTACATTCATTCTGTTTTATATTTCCACTTAGATTTTATCCAAACCTGAGCTAGAAAGGGGCTCAGTGGGTAACATTTACCACTCTTATAAAGGACCCATATACAATTCCTGGTATCTACCTGGCAGCCCATAACCACTTGTTACTCCATTCCAGATGATCAAACATTCTCTTCTGGTGTTCATACATGAACACTTGCATGTATGTGATATACATGAATTCACATAGGCCCACATGCATACAAATAGATAACAATATATAAATAAATGTATGAAAATTTAATGTCTATTCATTGCAGTCTAATTTCCCAAAATAAAACATACTGCATCTTCTTTCAAAAAGTGAGGAAAAACAGTGAGAAATATTTACTCCCATAAAAAAATGTGTAAAAGTAGAAATCATTTTAAGATAATATAGTTTTGGTTTTTTTACAAGAATACTTCACTAAATAATAAGATATGTTAGCAGCATTCAAGAACCTGAACAATGAGCAATGTCTTGACTAAGTCATTTGTAAAGTATCTTGTATTTGCAAAGGAAATTAAAGAGTTCCTACTCTTCATATTCCTTTTAAAGGTGCTATCATACTGCAAATTTAATGGTTAATATTTTTCTTTGATATTTTATTTAAACTAGCAACATCATAAAATACAAAAAAACTAATTATGGGGGAAAAAGGACACTGAATTCAAGGAGTGGCTGCCTAAATTCTTAAAAATGTTTTCACATAGTTCAATGTATCTTTTTATTTATGTGCAAATAATTTCAATAACATCAAAACCCAAACTATACAGATGTAATCTTTCAGGAAATTTGCCTGGGCCAAAGACTGTCTGCAGCTGTTTTCAATTCACTAAAGTATCTGTGTGGTCTTCACTGCAGGTCAGAGAAAAATCTCTCTTTTGAAATTTCCATGTGTGTCTTGGCAACTCATGGAGTTAAAGAAAGCACAAACTCACATGAGAATCTTGTCCTTTATCAATCTTGCTTTCTTGAAGCTTGGTGGAACATGTCCTCTAACGAACCATGAAGACATATTGATAAATTTGAAGCTTTTCAGGTCTCCTGTATTATTTATATGAGTGTTAAAAATAAGGCAACCAAAGATTTTAAACTGTAAGAAAAAAATTAAAGGCCAGAAGCAGTAGATAGAGTACAAAACCTGAAAGTAGAATGATGTGAGGATCTATGTTAAATACATACATACATATACACACACACATACACACATACATATGTACATATGTACATACACACATACTTAAACATATACATACATACACACATACTTACACATATACATACATACATATGTACATACATATACACATACTTATACATATACATACATATGTACATACAAACATATACACATACTTATACATACATACACACATACATACATACACACATACATACATATACACATGCATAAAGACAGCAATAGGACCTTACCTTTCACCTCTGGGACAAAATACCTTGGGAGAAACCAAGAGAAGTAGTGATAATCTGTCATGTTTAGGGGATCATTTTGAAAACCAGATTTCTATACAGATTATCATGCCTATTTATTAGCTAGCCTTGGTCTATTAGAGGGAGTATTGTTAGCATCAATTAAAAAATTCTTTAGATATATATCATATGTATGTATGTATGTGATATGTATGTATATTATATATAAGTATATTATTATATATAATACATAATAATATATAATATATAAGTATATATATGTATATAAAGTCACAGTAGAGCTCAGGAGTGTAGTAGCTTTGATGAACTTATGATATTCAGATTTTATTTCTATGTTATAAGCATTATTTCATTTTGTTACTATTTATTCTTGAATTTTCCTTTGCAAACAATTGTTACACTAAGCTATAAGATATTCCACCCCTTGGCCAGCTTGTACTTTTGTCAAGGTGTATGTATTTTCATTGTGTCCATTAGGACACCATGGAGATATTTTCTCATAAAGCAGGAAAAAATAACTTGCCATTTATTATACTTTTCTATGATTTGGCAATACCTAATTAAATCTAGACAAATGACAGTTTTCTTGTAGGCACTAGTTTTTGTTTTAAATTTATCATGTGACATGTGTCTGAACCTATAATGAAAAAATAAATTTTAATATGACAAATAGATGATATCACCTATCAGTTCCTTTCCATTTTCAGACATTAAAAAATGAGTAAGATTAGAATCAAACAAAAATGACTGCAGTGAGTATGACATAGAAATGTCTGCTTTGCTTGCTGAAGGCTTCAGACTTCTTCCCACAGCTACTACAGCAAATCTATACCTTGTGTTAGAAAATATTTTTATTAATTTAAATATTACTGTGTTCTTTTGTAGCAGTGATGTCATTATCATACTTGTAGTCTTTGGAGAAAATTGATTATTATTTTGTTTGTCATACTACAATAATTCTAAGTTATCACAATATAATTCTATACTTTATCTTATCAAATGTTTAAGAACAGACAACAGACTGCCATACTCTATGTATTAACTGTGGTTGAAATGTCATGAGTGTTCTAATTCCAATTTGGAGGTGAACGGGTGGGGTCAACCTTACTTCTACAAATTTGTTTAGACTTAGTTCAGTTTGCCAAAACCAGAATAGGGAGTAAGTTATGTTGACTGCATTCCATTTCATGGGAATATACTTCTGAACTGCCTTCCTGATACACTCAAGTATACCAAACCTTCCAGAACATAGACTTTAAAGCTCAGCCCTTGAGAGCTGGAGGCAGGAAAATGAGAAGCTCAAGGCTGTACTGAACCCGGTGATGTCTCAACAGTCAACGAAACTAACAAAACATAGTCAAACAAAAACTTTAAGACGAGGTGAAATAGGTTTAATTTTCTTCCTTTCTTGAGCTATAAATCTCTCTGTAGGGCCATGTGGCCTCATATTTGAGGGCCTTAAAGATAATAAAACAAATATGCAATAAACAAAATTTACCTAAACAAAAAAGTAAATAGCAGACAGTATAAATCTCCATGACTAGAGACATGGGAAACCATGGATATTGAATAGAAAGTATTATTAACCGATGTGGAACACAGAAAACTGTGAGTGGGAGATGAGGAACGGCCACAGAAGGAAAGGCAAGAGTGAATTCCAGGTGAAAATGAAGGGATTTTTTTAATTTGGTCTATTATGAGTTGCCTCCTACCCTTAAGTACTATAAGAGACACAACTCTGGAAATTATACAATTTGCAGTCAGTTGCATCTCTGTTTTGAGTGGCTTCTTTTTCTTTCTTATGGGTTCCCTATTGAAATATAAAATGCAGTGAATAGTTGTTTTGTTTTAAACTACGCAGTTGTTTTAAAGTGTGAATTCTATCCACATGTTCTAACTAAGATCCAGTTTTCAGTGACATTTAGTGTCTAATCTCCACTCAGTACCCTACTGGAAATTACTATAGGAACTTTCTGAGAAGCTGTCTATCTCACAGGCCCAGGACTCCCTCGTGGTCTGTGTGCTTAAGCAGAGACAGTGTCTGAACCAAATATCTCTACTTTAACAAACTCTTCCAAACTGATGACACTTAATACAAGAGCAGGCTTCGAAGATGATGGAAATCATTGACACTCAGAATAAAGGGAACTGTATCATCGCTCCTGCTTCCCTGGAAGGTATAACTCTTGAGAAACAACACTTAATCCATCATACAAAAATGGAATAAATAAATTTTCCCAACTCCCTTAATTAAGCATCATAGCATTTTGAGCATACCAGTGTATCAGGTGGTAGCTATGCCTCTTACAAAGGTAAAGAGATGCTGTATTCTTGATGAAGGCAACAGTACATGGCATCACAGTCCATTCCTCTAAAACAAATGGTTAACCTAAAGGATGCTTCAGGACCTACACAGAAGCTTGAAGAACTATCTTAGGAAATGCATGAAGTGTCTGTCAGAGCCAAGAGTTACATTATGTTAATATAAATTACAAATAAAATTATATAAAGCTGGCTTTCTATGCATTGCCTCTGATTTCTATTTACCTTTATGTATATTTGATTTTAAAAAGGATATAAATGCATTTGTTCTGCTTGCAGGAAGCACTGAGTGCTTAAACTCATTTTTAAAAACTTCATGAATTTAAAAGTGTGCCATGCTAAAAATTACTATTAGTCACGAATTCCATAATCTTTTTTGTGTTCAAAATTTGGGAAGCACAAAGAACATTGTAGTCTTCTAGAGTTTCTGGGTATTCACTTCATCAAGAAAGAAATTCTCATCACTACTTCTTCATAAATTTATGAGTATTTTTGGGTCTATATTGTCTTCTATTATTAAAGTGAAAAAAAAACAAGTCAGGAAAATTTGATTCAATTCTTATGTCCACATACTTATTCAGTAGTGGAGTCAACTCAGGAAAGACCTTGCATTAGATGACATTACATATTTATGAATTCTGTAACCTACACTGTAACAGAGAGAATTTTAAAAGTCTAATTATCTTATTTCTTTTCATTCCCCAGTGATACTCACAATGAATTCAAGTGGAGTGGTGTTAGCTGCATTGGCCTGGTCATAACATCTAGATATATACATCTATGAAAATGCTGAGAAATGTATTCAATCTTGGGATATTTCTTCTAGAAACTTCTCTTCTGCTACATTAGCAAAAAAATATTGTGCTGTTCTACAGCATTTGACCCTATCAGAAGGCTCACACCTACGAGAGCAAATTACTATTGCCTCAAACCAGTATTTCTCAACTTACACATAAGCGTGCTCAAAAAATGTATCTAGTTGTCAATCAATACAGAAAAGCTCTGAATATTCACTTGTCACTCATTTGAAAGCCTGAACTTTTGTACTTAGTCTAGCTCAATGTTCATTGTTTCACAACATGTTTTTTGAGAACATAATGGAAAGAAAAATATTCATCTAATTTGGGAGAAGTGGCTGCTACATTGTGGTGTGGCATGTGGCCTTTCTATGTACACAATGGTCCCCTGCCATGTACCAGCTTTCAACACTGGCATGTCACCTGGCCTGTGGCATGGTACGTTTTTATGTCTCACACTTGTGCTGTGGTCCAACCAACTTATTAAGCCAAAGCCAAAAAGCAGGTGGGACACATGCTTGTTAGAGCCTGGAATGGCAGGCCGCATGCCTCTCCAAGTGTTTTCGACAACTAGGGTTTGTTTGGAAATTTTGTCTCCTGGTTACAGTAAATATGACTCAATGGAGCATCCAGCTGAGAAGTGGCATGCCCTTTCTGCACAGAAAGGAATTATCAGTTTTGGGGGAAATATGCCATTAACTATTTATAGAGTAATTTCCAACTCACCCATTCACTACTGAATTCTATTTTCTTAAAAGGAATGTAAGTTAATGAAATCTAAGACCTTGCAACATGATGTGAGCGTGACACAATTGTAGCTATAGCCAGAATTCAGAGAACAGAAGGTGGGGGACATAGTATGAAAAAGAATTCAGATTTTGGATTTTGTTCAGTAACTTTTTTGAAGTGAATACACAATCTTATAAGACCTGATTAAGTCACGATATGGTGTAATGGCTGTCTATCATCAGAGCTATGCAGCTCTGACAAAGTAGTCCTCTTCTCAACCTGAGGGAGAACATCACTTAAAAAAATCACCTTTGAGTCTAAAACTGAAAATCCTGTCAACACAGTAATTCTAATTTCAATAACACCACAAGTTTCACCATTGCACAAAAGTAGTAACTCAGAAAGTCACAAAACCACTTGTTGTTCAATGCATCTTCAGAATTTAGCAATAAGCACAAAGCAATAGGTTACTGAAGTGGGTCCAGAGCTTGGAAATTATTTCTTTGATGTTATTCTCATATTCACAAATTCTGGCTTGCTATGTATTTTATCTCACTTACGTTGGACCTAATTGATCATGACGTTCTTCAGGTAGAAGCACATCAACAAAACTCATAGATTTGCAAGGTATGAGTAAATTTATTCTTCATATAAATACCCATCAAATAACTAAATATCTTGGTCTACCAAGAATCTAGCTACATTTCATTTCTCAACTTCATCTGCTAGGCTAGTCCAAATAAAACTTTAGATTATACATCAGTAACTATTTAGAAAGATCCTACCAAAATGTTCACTTCTAATTATGGCTTTGAACTCAATTGATAATCAACTGGAGACACTGGTTTAGGATGATCAGTTATGCGGGCAGGTAGATGAATTGCAACTGTCTAACAGACACCTTTCCCCGCCTCTGCAATGCAGAAGCCTCTGAGTTTATTAATAAAGCTCCATCTTTGCTGCCCACAGCATAGGTTTGATAACAAAGATAAATGAAACTTCAACTGGGGGCAGCATGGAGGACAAGGGTGACGTCCTTTCTGTTTTCTTTGAAGTTGAAATATATTTCTAAGTGACTTAAATTATGATACTAGAGGAGTCTCTCTTGAAGTGTGATCAAAAAGTGTTTTCATGTTTTTTTCCTCAATTGAACAGTTATGGGTAGAAGGCTTTGTTTTTCATTCCGATCTGTTTTTCTCACTGTGTTGAATTTGTGAAACTATACCTAAATATATAGAGTGTCCCTTACCTGTGTGAGGTATGGCTAGCTAGCTTCTGTCCTCACATAGGACAAAACATTTAAACACCTAAGGTGTCTAACAGACCATAGTAACTTGGAAACTACCTAGTAAATGTGGTAAAGAAAGAGATACTATAGGTTGAGGTAATTTCTTTTTAAAATTTCACGGAGAGGGAAAGATTTGAATACCAGTAGACATTTGACAAGGAGAGAATGTGGGGAATATTTTAGGCAAATGCAGCAGCTTGAGGGAAGATATAAATGCCCAATATGTGCTTGGGAGTTAGCCAGGGGGACAGTTTGTCATTCAGAAAAAAAATAGGCAGAAGCAGGCTAGGGTGAAATACCAATAAAAGGCCTGCTTGGCACAGACCATGGAAGATCCAGGATGCCAGAATGAGGAACATGTACTTAACAGGCACTGTGGAGGAACTGAGGGTTGTTTTGGATGAGAGATGGTCTTCCAGAAGTGGGTCTTATGGTTTTGTGCTCAGCTCTCTCCTATAGCAAAATAATGAGTGTGGATACGGACAAATAGGTAGCCTAAAGGCAAGCATTAGGGAAAGAGTTCGGTCGGTTCTGAGGTCAGTCTTTGTAATCAAGCATCACAAAACTCGAACTGGTCACTCTTCCCTTGTGGTTTTATTTTCTTCATCCAGATGACTTAGCTTCTTTCCAACTAAAGTGTTCTATGATTTCAGCAACAGATCCTACACAGTACAATAGAAGCAGGCTAGAATGTAAGAGAAGGCATATGCTGTTTGAAGATGCAAATTCTAAACACATTTCTTACTGTGGACCCCAGTGGCATCTTACGGATCCAGATGTACAATGTACAATGTACAACTTCCTGGCACTACAGATGCTTCCCCATCTTTGATCTCTAGCTACTCAATTTTATAACACCATCTGTTGAAGATAGCAAGTGAAAGTCTTCTACTTTTCCTATGTTCCCTGGAATATTATGATAAAGGATCAATCCCAGTCTACCAGCACACACACACACACACACACACACACACACACACACACACACACACCACATGCACACATACATGTACACAGAGAGACACAGAGAGAGAGAGACAGAGACAGAGACAGAGACAGAGACAGAGAAGGAGAGTCTGTGCTAACATATACTTGGACACCACAGAGAACTGGGAGACTATTGATGTCATTAATGGTCATGGAGAATTCATAAAGATGCCCTTGGTTGACAGATATTATTTTACTTTGGACAATTTGAGTCTGAAGTACCACTGGGATATATGTGTCTTATTGGTATGCAGGCAGGGACAAGAAGAAAGAAGAAAATTGGCAGGGTTTAATAATCTATTCAACCTCGAGAGAGAAGAATTGCTTCTTGTTCAGTTCTCAGATATTTTATTGAAGAAAAAGAAACATTTTGCCCACGCTAGAATCTAGTTCTTTAATTTTTGTTCCAGAGTTTTATTTTGAATTCCTAAGAAGCAAATGAAAGTGACACACCTTGGTCCGCTACATGAGTCAGACACCTAAAAGGCACTTTGCAAATGTATTTCCCATTGTCCACATGTCTCAGTCTGAATGCCTGGATCAAGGTGACACAGTCGATTACCAGAGAATGATGATTCTGTCCAGCTTCAAAACACAGGTCCTTTTTAGTGCCACAGTGTGACAGTTACTGAGTTTGAATTTCAGCAATCCCAGCAGACATGCAAACTGCTGGTATATATTCATGCCCTGCTCCCTAGGCTTCCTGCTGCGCTGTGTCTAAGGCGCAGTGGCTGATGGGAATGTACCATGATATACAAGGTGGGTGAAGAAGCAAACCATTGTACACAGAAGTTTCATTTGGGAATACTAGCTCCAGTTGGATGAATGTTACTATGATCTAATTTTTAAAAAAATGTATTTCAGGCATAATGAGACAAATCTTAGAATGTTTTCAGAGTCATTTGTTGAAATTACAGGGACCATTTTCCATAAGAATGTGTCCTCTGCATCTGTTTCTGATTCTGTCAGTCGCATCTCTATGGAACAGTAGTTCCTTATATTACTTTTTAAGTTGCCATGTAAAATGATAGGTTTCATTATTATTTTCTTTCTTATATCACATTATACATTCTTCTTATTTATTTATTTTTCTCTCCCATAGTCCTGCCCACCCCTCCCCCTCTGCTGGTCACATCGGCTCCACGGAACCATAATTTCTTTTGCTTTCATTTCACTTGCATACTGTTATTCTTCCCATTTTTCTTTTCCTTCATCTCCATTGAGATGTCTTCTAAATAATGACTGCTATTTTTATATATAATGAGTTACATAGACAACTCTCAAAATAATAAATGAAAAACTGCTAGTAAGTTTTTGAGGAGACATTAGGAAAGATTCTTAGCCATCAGAGAAATGCAGCTTAGAAACTGTTTTGAGATTGTGTCCCACTCTGATCTGAATAGATGTCATTTAGAAACACGAGAAATCCTGTTAAAGATGTAGAGAAACAATTCTTATCAGGTACAGCAACTAAAATCAATATGAAATTTCCTTAAAACCTAAAATTAGAGTTACTATATAACTCACCTGTTCCCGGTGATGTGCTAAAGGACTCATAAGGAGGTACAGTACACAGATATGTACACAGTCATGCTTATTGCTTCATTGTCACAATAGAAAATGAATGAAACCTGCCTAGATGGTTATCAGTAGAAGAAAACACACACAAAGATTCTTAACTGGCCAGCACGCAGAAAATAAAAAGTTGCAGAGTGTTCATCCCTCAGTGGGATATCCATGTCATACCTCGTCTTCTCAAGGCTCAAGAATCATTGCCAAACAGAGGTTAAAAAGATTGTAAAAGCCTGAAGTGGTGGGTGACACAGCCAAAGTGTTGTCCAGTCACAACCAGATAGTTGCATATATGACCTGACATTCACTGTGTCTGCATGCACAAATCCTGCCCAACATCAAGCCAGACATAAATCCTAGCATCAAGTGAGAGGATGGTCGGGAAGTTCTGCTCACATCTGAACAACTATTGGCAATCAGTGTCTGTAAGAAGAAGGAGAGCCAGTTTTCTTCAGGAATTTGATAGATCCCTGCAAGACTGCCCATACTCTAGTAGATGCTCCTATACCCAGACAGAGAGACAGGCAGTCCGAGAGAGTGAGAGACAGACAAACAGATAGGCAGACAGAGAAACAGAGAGAGACAGACACATGACATAAAATTGGGAAGGAAGAATGGTGGAAGGAAGAAATGAGGGATGTGTGAAATCACATTGTATACTTGTATTACAGTCTCAATCTTATAAAAACTTTTATTCACTCAAATATAAAAATGAAATCATGACATTGGCAAGAAATTAAAAATTATTATTTTAAGTAAAAGAAGCCACAGTCAGAAAAACAGATATTGTTTTTTTCTGTCATGTATTGAATCCATATTAAAAATTATGTCGTGTGCTCACATATGTGTACGTCTGGGTTGTGTGGGAGTAGAAAAGGGACTGTGAAAGAGGGGGCGAGAACCCTGAGCTTCCTCTTAAGCACAAGGGCCACTCTGTGTCTTCCATACCCAGGTTGAATTTGTCTTTTCTCTGTGTTAATCTTGACTTCTCGAGTTGTGATTCCTAAGCCTGGCCGTGGTATTTTAGGGGTTCTTCGTAGACTTCTTAGAAATTAGTAGCTGCATTCTAACACTGGTGTTTTCCGATAACCTTCGCTGACTTCTGAAGACATGTTTGTGTTCAATGCTTCTTCTTTGGCTCATACTTTAGACACTCACAGTCCCTTTTCCCTTTGGTCATGACATTATGCGACTCTTGCAAGGTGGCTTTCCGAACACATCTTTCTAAGGTCCTTGATTCTGTCCTATTGCCTGCGACACAAATAGATTCACTTCTCTAACTGGAAATCAGTACTTTTTATTTATGTTTTTCATTTTTCCAATGGATTATTTCTGTTACCAGCATCTTGTTAAGCCATGGGTCCTAATCAATGGATTCTATTCTAAACAGGAGATGGCATTGCTGATGAAAATAAACTAATTTAAGTGGCTAAAAGTAACACTGTACACTGCTATTTATAGTTAGTGTTAAAATTTAACTTTACTGTTTCCATGATAATAGTTTAGATACCTTCATGTTATAGATTTTAAAAGTACCTATTTCAATATGTTTAAGAACATGTAGGGGTTATAGGTGAGCCAGCCTGAGTTCAAGTGATTGATAATTTCACTTTTGTTTTGTATAATAGTTTACTGGGATGTTATATATTAAAATTGCCTCTCTCATTATGTAAGTTCCAGGAAGAAACATCTGTCTTGAGAGTTCCCAAGCTCTCATACAGTAAATGATATAGTAAATCATCCAGTGAATTATTCACTGAGTGCCTATTCTTGAAGGATATGATTTGAACCTGAGAGCATTTATGTGGTCTGGGTTAAGAAGCAGGAGAAAAAAATAGTTACTTTTGTCCCATAGAATCATCCAAAGAAAATTTGGAGGTGAATTTCAGAAAACTAAGTATGTTTCCTTATGTTAAGGAGTTTCAATAAAATATGTGACTGTGTCTTACTTGTTAGCTAAGGCAAGGGCAATCAAGTCCTGGGAAATTCATTGAGTTATTCATGGCCTTTTCAAAACAGCTCCACTTTTCTAAAGGTGAGCAGAATTCTAAATAAGAGCCCAAGCATAGGTTTTTCCATCCCTAAAGAGGAGCCAAAAATAATTTTCTGTGGGGCAATATTCAGTATAGCTCTTTCTCATCATTTCTGTCAGACAAAATCCCCTGATCTCGAGTGACATCAAATATGGATATATCCATCATTTTAATTTCCATAATACAGCATGCAGTTTACATGTCTACACATGAGTTGTTTGGATTTTGACTTATTTTTGTTCAAAGAATGCTATATATTTATGTCTCATGGCAAATATTGTTTATAACTTCTCATTGACTGTGAACATAAAATTTATCTAGTTCAAATATCTACCTGATGAGCCTAACAATGTACTTGTTGTCAATTGTTTCCTACTGTCCTCATGTGTGACCATAAGAGACAGGAAAAGTCAATACTTTGCTTCAGATATTCATTCTTTGAAAGATATAATGTAGCAGCAATTTTGATTTTATAAGCTTGCACTTAAATGTGAATTCTAATTTCTGAGGCTTTGATATCAGCATAGTATTTAATAATCAAGAAACAAGGTATCTATTATTATTATTACAATTAAAATTTAAATTATATATTCTATACACACATTTGTGTGTGTGTGTGTGTGTGTGTGTGTGTGTGTGTGTGTGTGTTTCTGTGTACCCCATATGAATCACAAATATAGCCTGTAGTTAACAGCAGGACATTCAGTATTTGGACATGATTTATCTTTTAGGATTTAAGTAAAAGCCCATCCCAAAATCCTTACCACAGTGTCTCTGGGGAGTCAGGATACAGTTGTTGGTCAGAAAGACATTTGTGAAGACATTCATTTTCTGTACTTATTCTAAAGTTATATCTCTCAAAGACTTCAGTTATTCTTATAACTCTACATATTCTTTTATAACACAGCTGTAAAATAAATCCCCTATTCTTGATTACTTTAACAGTCAATGGAAAGATGGAGAGAGTTACAGACTTCAGGAAAACATAAGATTTATTTATTTAAATGTTGTGTGCATTTAGACCATTGTCCTGGTAAATAATGAATGTTTCTACTACACATTTCAATGGGAAAGTTCCAGTCCTTAGTTTCACTGTCCCCTCCCAACTTCCCCCACCAAGTGGGATATCCTGAAGTCCATCACTAGAGTCTTGTTCTTTAATTCTTTCCCTCTATCTCTCTGCCTTTTGGATGCCGTGGATATGTAAAGTTATTATGCAGAGCTGCATAGCACATTTTGTATTTCATATTGCACCTTAGCAATGTTCTCAGGATATCAAGAAAAACCAATATAAATTCACATCTTATTATGAGAAGAAATTATTTTCTGAGATAGCTCTGATGCCATCCTCGGACTAAAGGATTTCTCCCCGCCCTGCCCCCCCAAAAGAAACTGGTTGTGCATTTCCCAAGGTGATAGAAGCATGAACGAGAAATGTCTACCCATGTATTCCACTTTTATCCCATTTTTATTTCGCCTTTCTGCATTCCATCCATGTCTAGCTAATTACTGCTTTAAAAAATATGCAACTGTTCATATTCTCCCAAGCTTTGCTCACACTACTAGCTTGGTAATCCCTCTAGCAGGCTTTGTCCCCATGGTTAACTATGGGGCGCTTGGTTACCAGTCCTCACTTCTTTTCACTATTACTACTCCACTGAATGACCTCACCGACTGTCTCCATCTAGGAAAACCATGGCTCTTTTGCTTTCTCTACAAACTTTTTCTTCCTGTTGCTACCTTTAACAGGGTGTCTTTGGTAATTAGCCCTGTTGGTTACCCCCACTGCATTTCTTTCACCGTCCCATATTCTCCTTACAGTCCCGGGGTTCATTCTCTAACACTGCACTTCTCTTACTCATGCAGCATTCACCCACTGACAGGGTCCTGCTGGTACAGCTAGCCAAACACATCCCAAACCTGAGAGATCCTGAGAGATCCAGATCTTTTTACCTCTACATTTCAGCTGTCCATATATGCTGTTTAAATTGTGAAGCATGGGTGTTATTAATTTCTTATGGAAGCCTGTATTTTGTACATTTTGTCTAATATAATGATTTGTGTGTTCTTAATTTCTTCAACCACCACAGCATCTGAGACCTACGTTACTACATCCTGCAGTCTTAGCATCATGCTCATCCATGGCACACTGTGTGATGCCAATCACCATCCAAAATTGCTCCTTGAACTTGCCTTTCTTTTCATTTTAGCGCTAATACTTTTTATTCCTCTAATACAACCAGAATATGTATTTACTGTCATAGATTTTGAAAATGCCATTTAAAGAACATTGTTACATGCGATCTAATATTAAGTTTATCCTACTACTTTGGTCTCCAGGAAGCACTTGAAGGTCTTTTGCCAACGGAATTTGTACTCTACAACAAGAAAACATTTTTCTCAATTGTTCTTCTGTGCTCCTGCTGTCCATTACGTCTACTCCCCATGTTTTCTCTGAGATAACTCTTTCTTCTCTTCCTCCATTCGACTTGACCATTTCCTGTACACTTTTCAACATTTATTAATTCTAAGCATATTCAGAACACTTACATTAACAGACTATCTTTAGCTTTATCCTCTGCACATGACAAATTATCACAACATATCAGAGCTGATCTAGGAGCTTTGGGAGGCAGCTTTCAAGAGAAGGGGACTAAAAGGAAGGTTATATGAAAGGGAAAAGAGAGACGATAGAACAGGAAGGGTTAAAGGGAATGGGAAGTCAGAGTAGAGGAGGGACTATGTTAATGAAGAAATAACAATAAAGACCTTTGAAAAAGCCATGTATAGTTCTATTGCTGTAGAAACACACACACACACACACACACACACACACACACCACACCACACCACACCACACCAGTTTTAAATGGAGTTTCCTAGTAATAACGGGATAATACCAGAAACTGAAGGCTATCCAAACAAACACCCAGGTGTCAATTCTGCTACCTCTAATTGAGCTTTGTGCTGATAGGGGGCTCATATATATATATATCCCCAAACACTACAGGCTATCATCATTGTCTTTAGTTACGAAATTGATGGTAAGAACATATTGCTAAAGATACCATGCATTTGGGTCATAGAATATGGAGAAATCAGATGTGTACTAACTGGGAAGTCGCATTCCTACTGGTTAGCTTTTACATTACTGGAGAGGTAAACGTTTGCTAACATGGGAGAAAAGTCCTCACTAATCTTACGTTTCTGTGAACTGTGTGTATTAGAATAATGATTGGCCTGACAGTATATGTACACTGGTACAATAGTGATATAAAAATCATAGAAGTAACTATTTTCTGATTGTATTTAAAGCCTGCTCTATAGGAGAACATGCTCCTGAAACTTAAGTTAATGAGGCAAAAACTGTCTGGATAGGTCTTGGACTGAGACAAGGAGCTAATACTTGGATAAACAGACAGTAGTAGAATGCCCCTAATTTCTTATTTTATACCCATATGTTAGTGCATCTCTCAACTGTCATCAGAGAAACTTATTCTCAATTGATAACAATACCAAGCTCTACAACTGGTCAATGTGTAGAGAAGTAGACTGTAGAGTATTCACCTCTCAAGGAGACATCTCTATCCACCCTCCCCCCTGAACACAAGCATAGATCCGTGAAAAGCTCATAGTGCAAGAGATGGAGGAAGGGTGGTGAGAGCCAGAGGCAGGGAACACTTGCCAGACAGGACAGTAAACACATCAACCCACAAAAGCTTTGACTACATGTGTTTCATAATGAAGAAAGTCAAAATCGCAGAGTTATTGAGGAAGGTCTCATGATGTCCTATCCCTAGCTGGGGAAATACTGGTAATTAGTGCCTGCTAGGAAAATTAAAAAAAAAATCAAGTCCCTGAATGGTTCTTGTTCCTAAGAGGCTATACATATTTGAGTAGATTATTCTACACCTAAGCATATACAGATAGCCCTTAATAGACACATGGGTTTAAAAACTGAGCACTCAGGGATGGAGAGCTGGCTTGGCAGCTAAGAGTTCTGATAGTTTTCATTGAAGACGTAGATTCTGTTGTCAGTATCTATATGGGGGCTTAAAATCACCTGTAACTCTAGTTCCATGGGATCCAAAACCCTCTTCTGGTCCCCTGTGGTACCAGTCACACATGTGGGATACACACGTAGATGTGGGTTTTCACAATTAAACATAAAATAAAAACTAAATAACTCTTAATAAAAGATGTAAGTTGGGAGAGAGAAGTAGCTGGAGATTAGGGGAGGAATTAAAGGTAAGCGATTAGAAGGTGGATTTCATAAAAACACATTAAATATATCCATGAGATTCCTAGACATCAGATAACTTAAAATATAAAATTAACCCTAGATTCAGGCACGACCACCCATGCCTCTAATCCCAGCACTTAGGAGACAGAGGCAGGCCAGCCTCAACCACAAAGGGAGTTCTTGGACAGCTAAGGGTACATAAAGAAGACCTGTCTTGATGGCTACTACCCCACCCCCCAAAAACCTTCTCAATGTAGTGCTGTCCCTACCTTATTTTGAAAACTCATTACTTTAAATACATCCATGAGTGCCCAACAGGTGTTAAGTGTATGTGAGCTAAGAAGCTAGGCAGTGACATATTCCATATGGTGTGTCATTCAGAATGTTCCAACTATAACCCACTCTCTTACCCTATGGATTCCTCTTTAAAAAAAAAAAACATAAAACGGAAAGCTGTTATTCATGTAAAAATAGATGTGTCAAGCCAGGAAAGAGGAAATTCTCCAAGTCTCCATTCATCCTGGAGCCCACCCAGGCTGAGCAATGGAGAGGTGACACTCTGTATCAGCCAGTACATCCTTAATTTCTCTGTGCTCCCTTTTCCCACTCCTATTATCTCTCCACTGCCACAGCTGCATACTGCTATTGTCAGTGGTAAAGATGAGACATCTTTAATTAGAGGGCAGGATAAATTGCTTTTATCTACTTTTAACATGCTTTTACATGGCACCTGGTACACAAGCCTTAGCTAGGCAGCCATAATTTGAAAAGCAAATGAATGTTCACAGAAATACAGTACATTTTCAAAAGCAAATTAAATATATAAAGTAGCAAGATCAACAATGCTGGAGACCTCAGAGGTTTTGAGCTGTCAGAGTCATGCGTGTTTCTGTATCACAGTGAATTATAAATCAGCAATCAGAAAGCCCATATATTCTGAAAAGCTCAGATTTAAAAGTCTTGAAAATTATCAGGGCAAGAAACAAACTGAGGTTATTTTCTTGAACAATTTGAGGAACATCAACAATGGAAAATATTCAACATAATCTTTGCTGATTTTTCTATGTCAGTTAATTTATATAATAAGTACTAAGAAATATACCCATTCTGTTTGAATTCATGTTGCTTGTCTTGTACTCAAATTTATTTTATTTTATTTTATTTTACTTTATGTTGGTGGTGTAGAACAGTTTCCAAAATAAAGCAATTTATCATTTTTGGAAACACAAAACAAAGACAAATCAAACTGTTTGATCTATAGTGTGTGAGATAGCAATGCCATTCTATAAAAATATCTGACATTTATTATCACTGGGGCTACAAATTCCACACACGAACTCCGCGGTCCCCTCTCCCTCTGATATTGTCAGCAGAAACACATCAAGTGTTTTCCTCTGGCAGCATCCATCATAGTTGGACTCTGTGCTCTCTGCTCTGCCACTCTTGCAGCCCTTCCTCTAGCATGGGTCCTATTACTGCTGAGGGAGCTACTGTGCTGTGCTCTCTCACCGTGGAGGTTGCCTGATTACTGGCAAGTACTTTCAGGCTGCAGGAACTGTTATCTTTAAATAACAACTGGACGCCCTTGCATATTTATGGCTGGTATAAAACACAAAGGCAGCTGGAGTTCTTTGATGCAGTGAGTAACGAGGACTTTCAGTGAAGAGGAAACGATACATTCAACACATGGACATTACGGAGGAAACTGAGGCTGAATCTCAGGTTTCCCAGGTCCTAATAAGAATAACTTTTCTGCATATGGAACTTTCTCTCTTCTTTCTTCTTTCTCTCCTCTTCCCCCTCTCTCTCTCCCTCCCTCCCTCTTTCCTTCCTTCCTTCCTCCCTCTCTTTCTTTCTTTCCTCCTTCCTTTCCTCTCTTCCTTCCCTCCTCTCTCTCTCTCTCTCTCTCTCTCTCTCTCTCTCTCTCTCTCTCACACACACACACACACACACACATATCTTTTTGGCATACTAGAACAGGACAGTGCATTGTTTCAGGAAAATAAGAGTCTATATGTTTTGATTTTATTTTAATATGTACAGATCTTTTCCCTACTTGTAAGTTTGTGTACTATCTGCATATGGTGTCTATAAAGACCAAAGGGGATTTCAGATATCTTGAAATGGAGTTCCAAGTTGTTATTGGCTGCTGTGTCAGTGCTAGGACCCAAACCTAAGTCTTCTGGAAGAGCAGTCACTACTCATAACCATGCCTGCAACTCCAAGATTATGTATTAGCAGTATTTCTAATTTTTTAAACAAATTGAATCATGAGCAATGGACCAATGATCACTGGATATAAAATTGCATTAACCTCACCCAGGATATGCAGGGTTTTTTTACTGTACAGCATGTTAGTCATTAACACAGTTGATTAAATAATGCTGTGGTCTCCACTGTGATAGTGGTACATTGTCTGACCTTCTTGTGATGAGTTAACACCTAGTCATTATTTCTGATCAGTGACTTATGAATGGAAGAGACACATCATGGGGGTCTTCCTAGTTCTTTCTTTGTGCCTTGGCAATCAATAATAGTCAATATTGTGACTGATCTGTGAGCTTCAATCTCAGAGTTAAAAGAAAGTGAGAAGCCCAGAACTGTCCTATGCCTGGTGTGAAGCAAGAGTTTGTGATTTGAAGCCATTGAATTTGGTGCTTTTTGCTACTACAGCGTTCTCTAGCTCTTCTTGAGTTCTATGCTATCACTATATATTTTGTCCCCTACCTACATTAACTTGTTAATTTTGCTCACTGGATACACTTAGATTGTTATAGTTATATCTACCTTATCTTTCCTCTTTATCAAACTATAATTTTCTTGTGGATAAAGACAGCTCGCATAGCCTATTAGTAGCTTATAATATATGGCCTTTGACTGTAGAAAATACTGTTGATTTAAAGTGAATTTAGTTTACCAGAAGATGACACCTCATCTCTGTGGTCAGATAGCACTGATGGAGCGCTTGTATTAACCACTCTTAAGGATCATTATTTGATCTGTGACTCAAAGTTAAAAGACAAGAATGATGAAGTCTGATACAGTAGAAAAATATATTCAAGTTAGCAGGTTTCGTAGCAGCCAGCTATGTGGCATCTGCTAATTCAGCTTGGCAAGTGTGTATTACTTCTCCACTTGTGTATGCCAGAGTTGCAGACACTGAGAAACTAAGTGTATTGAGAATTCTTGGGGAATTAACAGGGTCATAGTAAGTGCTATAATGAGTTATATTTTTATCTTCACAACAAATTAAAAATATCTACTTGGTAGACATATTGCAAAGGTTGATGAAAATGTTATTTTGTATATAATATAAATCTTGTGTGTGTGTGTGTGTGTGTGTGTATGTGTGTGTGTGTGTTGGATTTTGGTTTTGTTTTAATGTTTGAGACAGTGTTTCATTATATACTCCAAGATATCCCTGAATTCACAATCTTGTTTTAGATTTACACACACACACACACATACACACACACACACACACACACACACCTATAATGTGTAATTTTTTGAATTTTGAAGCATTTTATGAGATTAAATGTTTTAACTAATAGTTTTATTATAAATAATATATAATTTTATGTGTTAACGAATAATAGCTGGATACCGTAGATAATTTGTTGGCTTGTTTCTTACAAGTATAGAGCTTCCAAGATGTAAGTTTGGGAAGAGGTTGTTAGAGAGTCTCACTACATTGCCAAAGCTGGCTTCCAACTCACAATGTTTCTACATCCACTTCTATAATGCTAAGATTTCAAGCATGTGTCTTTATATCTGACTAAGAAATTTTAAAAAACCCTTAAAAACATTTATACTGTTTGTTAATCAAAAAACTTAGAACCATTAGTGTTTGGTTTAGAGAGAATGTCTGCGTTTAAAAAATAATGGTAGCAAACATGTCCACTGTGGGCAGAACACAATTTTTAACTAAAGTTTTAAAACTGACACTGTATAGCTAGAATATGAATTAGGAGTGTCCTCTAAAAAGTGAAAAGGCTCATCCAAGTCTAACGGGGACATTCATGGATGGTGGTTTCAGCAGAGAAAGCTCATCCAAAGTGATCATGAAATGGAATCATTTCTACAGTTGAGTAGGTCTGTAAGGATTTTGGGGGGATCATGGGAGAGCAGTTGCTGTCTTCTGGGACCACGCAGTTTAGTGACTATTGAAGTAAAATGAGGCCTTGGACCATAGCTCAGTGCTCACAAACATGAGGCCAACTCTTTCCCTAGTACTGAAAAAGAATAATGAAAATGGCAAGGAAGCTTAAAAACCACCCAGATATCATTTGTCATTGTTTGACTTTCGAAATGTAACTCTGTCCATATTCTGCATGAGAATGACAGACTAGTGTACATTTAACACCATGTGTTTTACAGAAAAACAAAACAAAACCAAAACTGGAATAACAAAACAAACAAAAGAAGACCTCTCATTTCACCAAGACTCTGTTTTTCCATTTGATTGGAACGACAACTGGCCAAATGTACAATACCCTAAGTCTTTCTAGGATGGGCTCTGTCATTTCCCAGAGTAGAATCCCCCTGTGTGCCCACACCTGTACAACTGTGCGTTTTCTTTGGAAATCTGAGGTATTTGGTGTTCCTACTGAGTGGCTTTTAGAGACAAATTGTTGTTTGCTAATTACTTCTAGTTTTTAATTTTAACATTAAATTTATAAAGGAACCATTCATAAAACTGTTTCTTCCTTAGTCTATGCAATTCAAATTGCATTTAATAACACGTAGTTTTGATGATAACTACTGAGAACACTTATAATTTGATTTGTTCTTCTTAAAAAATATGAATGGTACTTATAAATTTAAAATTCTATTTCATTTGTTCATACTTTAGGCTTTGATTAGTGAATACAATTTGTCTGAGTTGTTAAATTACATTTACACCAAATTAATACATTAAGGTTATGGACATGGTGAATCTTACATTACTTTCAATATTTTACCACTCTTTGATATGTCATAGTCTCAACTTTCAAATAAATGTAGCAACTTAAATCCATCATTCCCTCATATGTTTAAAATGAAACCTGTTAAACACTTTAAAGGCTATATTCTCTCAAATATTGTACCTTCCTAACATATCAAAATAATAGATTATTCTGGCATAGCAAGTGGAATTATGAGTTCATTCAGGTCTTCATTTCTTTTCCTAACTATATATTTTCCCAGGTTTAAAAACAACTCACATAGGAAACCGCTCATTTCATTGAGAATAATTTGGGGATTTCCTTTCCAGGTAAGTTGGAATTGCCTTCTCAGTTAGCAGGGATGGTTCCTCTAGAATGATTACTGCAGACAGACATGTGGGACCTTATCTACATGAGGAGAAACGGGGACTGAAAATGAAGCCGTGTCTGGCTTGGGGGTCTACAGTGAAGTTTAATTTCACCCAAAATTCTTTATTTTCTTAAATTTTATAACTCACTTAAGATTTTTAGTTGACTTCCTTCATAGTGTACTTGGATTAAGAACGATTTCTTTGGCTCCTTTGATGTATTGAGTGTGTCAATCTGAACGAGGCGTTCTCTTATGCTTTTATGGCTCAGCGTCAAACATTCTAAGATCATTCCAATCATTAATGACATTGTCAAGTGGTATATCATCTAAGCACCATGCAAGAAAGAAATTTCCTATTGTTTTATATTCCTATGACGCATACTCTGCAAATCAAGGCATTCTGTGGTGCATATGAGGAAGACGACACTCTTTTACTCAAGGGATGCCCCACAAGGGAGAAGGCAAGCAAAGAAAAAACATGCTCGTCATGTGTGAGTACAACTCAAACTGATGGGAAAGGAGAGCAGGTCTTTTTTTTCTAGGATTATCAAGGCTCTCTTCCCAAAGGGAACACTTGTCATTCCATTAAGACCTTCAAGCCACCGTAGTGCACTTACTAAGTGATGAAGGACAGTGGTCCTCAAAAGCAGTCTGGACCAGTCTCATTAGTAGCATCACCCCGGCAATGTGTTGGAAATACAGACTTAAAATTTTAGACTTCTGGTATCAGGAACTGTAGAGGGCAGGAAGAGACCCGGAAAGCTAGGATAAATAAATTCTCTTGGTGATTGATGCATAATAAAATTATGAACCAATATATTAGAAGGGTATGAAGCTATGTAAGTAGTCAAATTACCCTAACAGATGATCATATTTCAAAGTGAAATCCTACATGAACTATGAATAGTTTTGTAGATTAGTAAGAATTCCTCAGTAAAATTGATATATTTTGGGTCTGAATCCTGAAAACCATTGTACACTGAAAGAAAATAAAAAGAGTAGAGTCACATCTTTCAAATTTTCATGGATCAAATATTGCATTCAAGCATCCACGGTGATTCTAAACTCGCATGACACTAGATGGCCTACTGTAAGACTCTCAGATAACACGAGTGGCCTTTCAGCTGAACCTTTGATGACAAACTCAGCTGCTGAAAGCACCAGGCAAAGGAAAACCGAAAGATCGCTTTGTGAGACTATTTTCTATTTATAAAATAACAAGTAGAGGTAGACTGAATGGACCTTCCCTCGGGCTGGAACTGCTGGTGTGAAGTCCCTTGAGATCAATCCTATTTAATATCACTAGCCTGCACTACATGGATGAAGGAAGGGGGATCTTAAGCAAATCCAGCTACATGGGAAATCATGGCCTTCAACCTTTTCTGATAGAGTTAACCAACTCTGAGGCGATCGAGATAAGAACTTCTCCACAGATTGCGTCATTTTCCCTTATATATATAACAAAGTGAACTAAGAAACTGGTCATTCTGAGATTTAGCAAGAAAGATGCTCCACAGATTCAAGAAAGCCAATAACTTCTCTTGTAGGAACAAACCTTAACAGCAAGACGGGAACTTGACAACCAACTATTACTACTTGACTCTTCTGAGAAGTAAATAAATCTATTCATAAATTTGGATTAAAAATTGTGAGAATCATGCTTTGTCACAATGGGTTAACTAAAATTTCCAGTCAATTGTAGTTGATTCATACTAATAGTGAAGGAGCAGGCTTGCTTCTAAGTCCCTGTCTCCCTTTCTAAAGTAGGTCATTTGGATGCTATCACCATGAGTTACAACAGTGTGATTATGAACACATTATTTCCCCTCTGTAACTGACAGGTATCTACTTGAGCACAAAATACCTATGGTAATGGTCAGATTTCTTAGCTAACTCAGAAGGTGCTGAAAACTATCACAGGTATGAGAGAACAAAGACACCTTAATCTGAGGTAGGAAGTCATTTTCTTGGGTTCTGCATAAATCTTCAGAGTTGGACAGATTGCTATGACTAATTTGCTATGTTCCAATTCATGAGGAGTTAAACCCAGAAGAAAACTTGAGATGCTTAATAATAATCAACAGAAATTTAAAAATTGACATTTCATTTCTGGTTCTTTGGGAAATGTGGGACCTGTTGCTTGATTGTAGTTGATGTGGGTTGGTATTGTCTTGAGGGAATGTGTCAGGAACATAAAAGAGGAAAAAAAAGGGGAAATTTGGCTTTAACCTTGAAAGCTAAGTGTATAGACCATTCTAAACTTTGCTTACAATTGTTCTCCAGATGTCTTCTGATTAACTCTTTTCCAATTTAGGGACAGTTAGACACAGTCAAGGACATATCTGCTAGCAAATAGAAAACTTGTTTCTATATTATAAAAAGGGATTTCTCCACCTTCATATAATTAGTCTTTCCCAAAATATATTAGATAATTGTAATTTTAATATTTAGCATAAGACATGTTCAATGGATAGCTCTATAGACTGCAGGAAAGAAATGCAACTGTAACAACGAAAAGTACTTAGTGTAATGTGAATCTGAAAGTGTCCCACAGACCCATGCTTTGAGACCTTGGTCCACTGTCAATGGTGTTATTTTAAGAGATTGTAGAGCCCTGGCAAGTTGAGGTCTTGCTGGTGGAATTAGGTCATAAACAGCCAGTCTTCCACGTGGATAGATAGTCTCATTTCTGCCACACTTCCCTTTCCACCTCTCACCCATGTGAATAGCTCTGTTACATGCCATTACTAAGCATCTCCAGCATGGCTTCATAAAGGACTGAAGTTCCTCTAAAGCCGGGAGACAAAAATGAGTCTGCAGGATCCTCCCCTAAGTAGCCTCATTCGATCAAGCATATTTTCACAGCACTGAGAGAGTGCTTATAGTCCCTCTATTAAATGATAATTTCCAAGACATAATAGTGAGTTAACCCTTCAGTGCACAGACCACCATGTCACTTGCTGTGGCCCTGGCAATGCTAAATTAATAAATATCTTAAAAGCATGTGACAGTTCTAAAGCATTATATAAGAAAATATTATCAAATGACATCCTATTTAAATCTTTTTTAGTTCAATTTTACTTTTTCACTTTAAATTCCACTCACAGCCCCTCTCCAAATCACCCCCTCCTCCATCCCTTCCCACATCCCATCTCCCCTTCTCCTTTCTGAGGGTGCTTCTCCCCTCCAGGTAACCCCTCACCCAGCCACTTCAAGTCTCTGCGAGGTTAAGCACTTCCTCTCCCACTGACGCCAGACAAGGCAGACCAGGTAGAAGAACATATCCCACAGACAGGCAACACTTTTGGGATAGCCCCATTCCAGTCGTTTGATACCCATATGAAGACCAAGCTGCACATCTGCTACATATGTGCGGGAAGGACTAGGATCAGCCTGTGTATGTTCTTTGGTTGATAGTTCAGTCTCTGAGAGCCCCAAGAGTCCAAGTTAGTTGACTCTGTTGGTCTTCCTTAGAGTGCCTATCCTCTTTGGGCCATAACCCTTCCTCCTATTCTTCCGCGAGTCCCCAAGTTCTATCCACAGTTTGGCTGTGGGTGCCTGTGTCTGTCGGAGTCAGCTGCTGGGTAGAGCCTCTCAGACTCTCAGAGGACAACTTGTTCCTGTCTGCAAGCATAACAGAGTATCATTAATAGTGTTAGGGATTGGTGCTTGCCCATGGGATGGGTCTCAAGTTGGGCCAGTTATTAACTGGGCATTCCCAGGGGAACCTCCATTCTACCACCTCTCCTCTAACTCTAACAGACTTCTGAAACTTACAGGTAAGCTTCTCTTTCCCCACCCATCTTTCTTGCTCTCTGAGCTCTCTGGGCCAAGTCAGGCTGTCCTGAGCAGCCTAATAGCCCAGGGAGACCTCCATTCTCCTACCACATCTCCACTCACTTTCATCATTGGACCTGAGGCTCCTGAACCATACAGAATTGCAGGTGCGGAATAATACCACCCAAAGATACCCATCAATGACCTGCCACACCGGGACCTATTCAAATCTTCTTGGGCCCCTACAGAAAATACACCTCATTTCCTCAGATGCCTCCCATATGGAATTATTTCCTAGAAAATGTCACTACTCCAAAGGAATGCACTCCTTTGCCGGTAAGCCTTCTATCATGATGTCAAAACTACTTCAAATCTTGCTGCACCTTAAATAACCGATCTCTGTACTGTGTACAAGCTAATTCCCAGTGCAGGCTGTGCTCCCATCTCCTCAGAGCCATAAGCTGAAAATTAACAGCAATTTTTCATTATGACACCAGAACCCCAACTGTGCTCATAAGTGTTTCAGAAAAAAAAATACACCATGATATGATTTCGGTATATCAATAGATTTTTTTTTCAAATTTTCAAAATGACACAGCATTTCTCAGCACTCCTTACATAAGTACAACGATACTGTAATAGAGGGGGACTCCTCAGCAGATTTCATTTGAAATGTTTAAGAGAGAAAAAAACGCCATGGCGCAAAGTTGAACTAGCCACATTGCAGTCTTGATTTGCAGAGCTTGAAGAGACAGGGAATGAATAGCCTGTCCTAATGCAGCATTTCATGGACATTCTATAAGTCTGTGAAATTTCTCTAATGCAGCAAAATAAGCTTTGCCTCAGGTTTGACGTCCTCTGTTTATGAGCAGAATCCTGGGCACCTGCTGAAGCCACCTGCACACTTTAACTTAGCATTTTAAAGCAACATCCATCAAGTATGCATTAGCGCAGTCTCTCCATCTAGTACATTAAGCATTTAAGGCTCAATTCATAAATTGCTCAGAAAGATGGATGTCCCCTCTCCCCTGCCTCCTTGTTGCTCCTCCAGTTCTTCCTCTCCGTGCAGGGGATTATCTGTCACAGTAGAAGGGTGCCTTATCCTTACTGTCAAGTGGAATTAGGATGTTATTTAACTCTTGGGAGGCAAATCCATAAGACTCATGGTCTGCTCTTCATAAGACAACAGAAATTTTATTTATGGTTATAAATAGCCAGGTTTTCAAAAGAAAATGCCCATCAGTCATGAGACCATGAACCTTGTGCATGACAATTTTCCTTTTCATTTGTAACAGCAGCTGCCGGGTCTGCTTCTTGTGGGTAGCAGGAAAAGAATGTTCTTTCTATGTCTTTGAACTACATTTGGATTTATTGTTACTGTAGGCTATCTCAAAATGTTTGTATTTATTTTTTCAAGTACGACATCAAACATTAATAAAAAGCCATTTACTTCTATATTTGGACACATTCTCTCACTTCTCTCCCGACATCTGTGACCATCCATCATCACTGCTTTCATTAACTAGATTCTGTTTGGGGGGTTCAGCGTTTGTACTGATTCGTTCAGAAAATGGCTTGGAAATGTCGCCGTCTTCCCAACACTAACACAGATGAGAGAAAATAGCATTCAAACACACACAGACACATCTTCGGTTTTGACAATCTGAGGGACTTGCCGCTGGCCTCTCTGGAGAAAAGTGGTCAAGGATGGTACTTGTCATGCACAGAACAGTCACCACAATAAAGAACTTTCCAGACCCAGATGTCAGTGGTGCCAGCACCCAGAAACTGTGGTGTAAAAGAGCAAGCTAAGTAGCTATGATAGGCTCAATTAGTACAATGCCTAGGTGTACATCAGGCCTTGGTTGGGAAGTCTAGATCCTCAAATTCTAACCACATCAAGGGAGTTGGCTGTCTTTTTCTTGATTGCTCATCTTCAGAGAAGACACCACAAAAATGGGGATTTGTCAGATGTCAAATGTCCTTGTTGGCTTTTACTTCTTTGTAAAATGCACAGATATTTAATTTGGTCATAATGTGATACTGAAATTTTCTACTTACTATGGGCAAAAGTCCATTACACGTTGAATACACTAATATACACCCAGGTTTAAAAACCAGATTTTAGAATAGATTGTAATCTAGTACAAATTGGTGGAACAAGAATATGTGAGAAAGTAGGCTTAGTTAATGGTAATACAAGCTATATTTAATGAGCATTCAGTAGACGTAGTTCTCCTATGTGGTTTAATTCATTGTCCACTTAATCTTCTTCTTTGCCTTTAAATCATTACGAGGAACATAATGGAACTATTTGCATTTTGCAAACGAGAAGCACAAATCAGAGTGCAATTCATGAATTTTTCTAAATTCCAAAACCAATGAATGTGGGGACAATTCTCACACTCACATATTTGTCTCTGAGCAGTACTCTCATCCCCTCCCAAAGCTCTCCTACAAAAAAGGTGATGCAGTTATAAAAATATAATGTTTTCCTCGTGGACCAAAAAAAATGCTCTGTAATAAAATGAAACAAACAATAGTCTAAAAATGGTTCTGCTATAGAATGTATTGATGAGTTTTGCATGTGTAGCTAAGACAAATAGCCTGTCATTGTTCTGAAGATCATAAACTCTGGGAAAGATGGGGAAGATGACTTCCAGTGATCTTAAATGAATACAAGAAGAACTCGTAACTATAACGATTGATAAAAAATGTTTACTTTACAAAAATAACTTGTAAAATACAAAAACAGAAGTTTCTTTCTAAGGTAAAAAAAATTATTGCCCTACTCTAAAATATCTGTATTTTATGAGACTTTTGAAAATGAATATACATCTAGTGTTGGAGAATGTTGGTATAGAACTAAGTGTTTTGGGTAACTTGACACAGCTTTCAACAAGTAAATTCTATTTCAATCTTACCTACAAAATCAAACAAGAAAATAATGAACCTATATACTAACATTCCCTAATGAATAAAACATTTTCAATAGTGATCTTAGAAAAAGAACTTTAAATTCTGGTCAATGTAATACAATTGTAACTTAATTTTTATTTTTCAGATTATATTACAATAGTTAATTCTGCATTAAAAAAGGAATGAAACAAACTTATAGAAACGTTAAAATGTATTAAACTAAATGGAGAGAAACTTGAAGCAATCCCACTAAAATCAGGGACTAGACAAGGCTGCCCACTCTCTCCCTACTTATTCAATATAGTTCTTGAAGTTCTAGCCAGAGCAATCAGACAACAAAAGGAGATCAAAGGGATACAGATCGGAAAAGAAGAGGTCAAAATATCACTATTTGCAGATGATATGATAGTATATTTAAGTGATCCCAAAAGTTCCACCAGAGAACTACTAAAGCTGATAAACAACTTCAGCAAAGTGGCTGGGTATAAAATTAACTCAAATAAATCAGTTGCCTTCCTCTATACAAAAGAGAAACAAGCCGAGATAGAAATTAGGGAAACGACACCCTTCATAATAGACCCAAATAATATAAAGTACCTCGGTGTGACTTTAACCAAGCAAGTAAAAGATCTGTACAATAAGAACTTCAAGACACTGAAGAAAGAAATTGAAGAAGACCTCAGAAGATGGAAAGATCTCCCATGCTCATGGATTGGCAGGATTAATATAGTAAAAATGGCCATTTTACCAAAAGCAATCTACAGATTCAATGCAATCCCCATCAAAATACCAATCCAATTCTTCAAAGAGTTAGACAGAACAATTTGCAAATTCATCTGGAATAACAAAAAACCCAGGATAGCTAAAGCTATCCTCAACAATAAAAGGACTTCAGGGGGAATCATTATCCCTGAACTCAAGCAGTATTACAGAGCAATAGTGATAAAAACTGCATGGTATTGGTACAGAGACAGACAGATAGACCAATGGAATAGAATTGAAGACCCAGAAATGAACCCACACACCTATGGTCACTTGATTTTTGACAAAGGAGCCAAAACCATCCAATGGAAAAAAGATAGCATTTTCAGCAAATGGTGCTGGTTCAACTGGAGGGCAACATGTAGAAGAATGCAGATCGATCCATGCTTATCACCCTGTACAAAGCTTAAGTCCAAGTGGATCAAGGACCTCCACATCAAACCAGACACACTCAAACTAAGAGAAGAAAAACTAGGGAAGCATCTGGAACACATGGGCACTGGAAAAAATTTCCTGAACAAAACACCAATGGCTTATGCTCTAAGATCAAGAATTGACAAATGGGATCTCATAAAACTGCAAAGCTTCTGTAAGGCAAAGGACACTGTGGTTAGGACAAAACGGCAACCAACAGATTGGGAAAAGATCTTTACCAACCCTACAACAGATAGAGGCCTTATATCCAAAATATACAAAGAACTCAAGAAGTTAGACCGCAGGGAAACAAATAACCCTATTAAAAAATGGGGTTCAGAGCTAAACAAAGAATTCACAGCTGAGGAATGCCGAATGGCTGAGAAACACCTAAAGAAATGTTCAACATCTTTAGTCATAAGGGAAATGCAAATCAAAACAACCCTGAGATTTCACCTCACACCAGTGAGAATGGCTAAGATCAAAAACTCAGGTGACAGCAGATGCTGGCGAGGATGTGGAGAAAGAGGAACACTCCTCCATTGTTGGTGGGATTGCAGACTGGTAAAACCATTCTGGAAATCAGTCTGGAGGTTCCTCAGAAAATTGGACATTGAACTGCCTGAGGATCCAGCCATACCTCTCTTGGGCATATACCCAAAAGATGCCTCAACATATAAAAGAGACACGTGCTCCACTATGTTCATCGCAGCCTTATTTATAATAGCCAGAAAATGGAAAGAACCCAGATGCCCTTCAACAGAGGAATGGATACAGAAAATGTGGTACATCTACACAATGGAATACTACTCAGCTATCAAAAACAACGAGTTTATGAAATTCGTAGGCAAATGGTTGGAACTGGAAAATATCATCCTGAGTGAACTAACCCAATCACAGAAAGACATACATGGTATGCACTCATTGATAAGTGGCTATTAGCCCAAATGCTTGAATTACCCTAGATCCCTAGAACAAACGAAACTCAAGACGGATGATCAAAATGTGAATGCTTCACTCCTTCTTTAAATGAGGAAAAAGAATACCCTTGGCAGGGAAGGGAGAGGCAAAGATTAAAACAGAGACTGAAGGAACACCCATTCAGAGCCTGCCCCACATTTGGCCCATACATATACAGCCACCCAATTGGACTAGATGGATGAAGCAAAGAAGTGCAGACCGACAGGAGCCGGATGTAGATCGCTCCTGAGAGACACAGCCAGAATACAGCAAATACAGAGGCGAATGCCAGCAGCAAACCACTGAACTGAGAATAGGTCCCCTATTGAAGGAATCAGAGAAAGAACTGGAAGAGCTTGAAGGGGCTCGAGACCCCAAAAGTACAACAATGCCAAGCAACCAGAGCTTCCAGGGACTAAGCCACTACCTAAAGACTATACATGGACTGACCCTGGACTCTGACCCCATAGGTAGCAATGAATATCCTAGTAAGAGCACCAGTGGAAGGGGAAGCCCTGGGTCCTGCTAAGACTGAACCCCCAGTGAACTAGTCTATGGGGGGAGGGCGGCAATGGTGGGAGGGTTGGGAGGGGAACACCCATAAGGAAGGGGAGGGGGGAGGGGGATGTTTGCCCGGAAACCGGGAAAGGGAATAACACTCGAAATGTATATAAGAAATACTCAAGTTAATAAAAAAAAAAAAAAGAAAAAAAATGTATTTTCTCCCCGAGATACAAAATTTGGTATTTTGAGAGATGGACCATCTTAAAGTAGTTTATAAAAATGCCCATCACCAAGCATAGAAATATTGCATAGACTGGAAATTTAATACATCATATATATTGAGAATGTGTTAGGTGAATATTTGGAAAATCCTCCCCAAAATTAAATGAATTAACCTCTATGGTTTGGTATGGTATGAATATTTCCCTTTCACAGACTCAGGTTCAACAACTAGCAGAATGTTCAAATGGGATTTGAATCTCAGTCATCAGGCAAAATCATTTTACTCCATGTAATTTTCCTGTGCATTTGTCCAGTATGTATGCATGCATACATGTGTGGGAGCACGAATGTGCATACCTGTGTGCAGCATATACGGAGTTCAGAGGTTGACACCTACTATCCTTTCAATTTCTCTTCATGTTGTGTACTAAGATCTTTTTATAAAGCTTGAGCCCACAGAAGTAGCTCATCTGTTAAGTTAGCTCATCCACGTACCTCACCATAAGCCCCTGTCTCCACCTTCTAAGTAATGGGATGGCCTGTGGCCTTTACCTCTGTCTGGTTTTATGTGACCTCTTGCTTCGAGGCAAGCTCCTCATCTCCTGAACCATCTCCTCAGACCTCCCATAGCTGGTAAACATTTCATCAATTCATTCCAATACTAGGACTTACTTTTTTATCCAATCAAAATATAATTTCATCATTTGTTTCATACCTTTTCTTTCACCTATACTGCACCTCTTATGCCTCCATCCCCCCAGAATCTACAGGTTCCTCATTTTAACTATCGCTTAACTACATACATATAAATGAATCAACATATAAACACAACCTGCCGAGTCTTTCCAGTGTTGCCTGCATGCTTGTGTTTCTAGGGCTGATCACTCTGTATTGGATAACTAATTAGGAATTCAACCCTGAAAAAGTTTTTCTTCTCTCAGCTGTTATTTTCTTGTAGCTTTCTATCCATGGGGAGACTCCATGAGACTTGCCCTATGCACACTCGGATGCAAACTTTTGTTGGAAGTATTCATATTTGTTTAGACAGCCTGGGTGACATTTCATGGGTATAGTTTCTCTGTCATAGGTAGAGAAGGCACGAGCTTGCAGAGACCTCCTGGTCCTCTGACTCTTAGAGTCTTTCCGTCCTTAGTTCCACGATGTTGCCTGAGCCTTGACTGCAGAAGTCGTGTAGATGTATCAGTTAGAGCAGCTTTTGGTAACTTCAGCTCAGACTTCTGCACTCTAGTGTGAGAAATATCCGGGACTCTGTGAGAGCAAATTAATTCAAACAACTTTGCAGACACCTGTTGGCCATGCCACATCATTCCAGCCAATGTTTTAGTTTTAACCCTTGTGGAAACCAGATCTCAGACCAATTTTCAGGTCACTCATATCATTGACCATGTACTTGGATTTTTCGGATTTTTACTCTTCTTGTTCATTAAGCATGGTGGGTGGAGACTCCATTCCGCAAAATTCTACTCTTTTTGCTGGACCTATATTAAGTAACCTAGGTTCATTCCAGTGCCCAAGGTTATCAATAGAATATTTCTGGTCCTGCTTCATGTCACTTTCAAGCCAGCAAAGACAGACACTTTAATAATCAACCACTTTCTTCCCATTGTGCTCACAGAACAGATTTCTTCCCTCACTTTATTGTAGTAGGGGGTACATGTCAGATTCAAGGGGCTGTAATTCTTTAATAGCTTTACCAGAACTAGGGAGTAGTATTTCTACCCTGTCCCCTGTTCTCATTTGGTTTATTCTACCTGGAAATAGAAAAAACAGATTTAAAAAATTGCCCACAAAATATATGTGCACACTAAAAATTATGACAAGAATGCTCTCCAAGATAAATATGCTGTGGTTCTCTTTCCTCAGAGACTCCAGCACCGGCCATCAGAGCTTGGAGCCTCTGCCTTACTACTTTGAATTATTCATGAATAAATGGCTTAAACTACAACTGATTTAAAAAAAACTAATAGCAAATTTCCCCTATAGAAATTCAATGTGTTTGTTCAGAGCTAAGTTAAATTGTTAACCAAAGTATTCACTCCCTGCTTTTAACTTAGAAGATAGATATTTAAGTAAATTGTTTATTTTTCAAAACTTGTTTTTAGATCAAATGTTTTAGAGGAAACTGTAGTCCTAACTGCCAGCTATATCATGAACTAAGAAAACCATGTGAAAAAAAGAAAAAAGAAAAAGAAAAAACAAGAGAGAAACAGGAACATTTATAATTCCCTCCAATCTCCTGCTTTTAGAGTAAATGAAATTTTAAGTGAATTGTCTCCATGCACAGGGAGTACAAGGTTTTTCCTCCTTTTAATTTGATACTCACTAGAAAAATTCTTTAGTGAGAAATTCTTTGTAGTTTTTCTAGCACTTCTTCCAAAGGGGTGTGTGTGTGGGGGTGGTGGGCAATAGCAAGGGTCCTTTTCTTATTACAGTGAAACGTGACCAAAGGAAAAGCAAATGAGTCCACCCCTGACTCTTTGGCTGCACAGTTAAGGGTGGAATAACTGGGCCCCATGTTTAGCTCCTGTTCTCACAGACTACTCTTGAAATAAAGTGACAGGAATGTTCTTCAAGATAAGCACATTCTCTTCATAGTCCACTGTACGAATGATTCACAGCAGTGTTGAAGAGAGATCCACAGAGTTAGAGAAACAAGAGATTTGAGTCAGCTTGGATCGTCTATTGTGGGCAAGCAGAATTATTCTGGCATATTTCAGAATTGTGTTGGCATCAGAAAGCTTAAAAGAACTCTTTAATCCAATCATACAGTGATAGATTTTCACTGTTTATTGATTAACTTTCAAGGAAGCATATTTATAGAGGTTCCCAATTTTACATCTCATCTTTATGCTTGTAGGCTCTACCTCTGTGTCAGTATGGATGGGACAAGTCTATCAATACCATGATATATTTGAATTATAGAAGTAAAATAGCTAGATAATCATTCAAAGTCGAATATCAACCAGAATCATAAAACCTTCAAACCAAGGACAGACATTTTCTAATAGGCTATCTACAACTGAATATTTAATGCTTCTTAAATATTTAACTAGCACTACCACTTTGAATCTTCAGAAATTTTTATTAAAGAGATTATTAGAAGGATTTCTAGGCTGGATTAAGTAAGGTATAAACTATTATCTATTTCATAAAAGTGTTTCAAAGACCTTTAAAGTGCAAGTTTGGAAGAGCAAAAATACACTGTTAAGGTTTTTTTTTAACCCTTTCATGTTAGATATAAGAGATAATAAGAAGGAAGGGGGTACTTAATTTAAAATATTTTAAAACAAAATCCTAGGAAATCCACCTTAAAGAAAACATAAGGTAGTATTTTCAATGACCTTGACAGACCTCTTTGACAATAGGAGTCTTAACTCACTCTTTCCAGTCCATAACAAGGTCAGGGCAGCTACAACCATGAGCGATAGCCAGATGGCACTTACCTTCAGCCACACTGTTCTGGTCAGGATCGGAACCATCTTAAAGGCTGAAGGCTAAAGGCTAAAGGCTGGCACATAGTCTCGTGCTTATTGAGAGGATTAGTCACTGATAGATTCGTGATTTCATGACACCATGAGAGGTGTTAGAAACTCAGCGGCAGATGGATCTAGTTGCAGGAAAAGGCTACTGAAGGTATGACTCTGAAGGCTTCCTTGTCCTGATTGCTCCCCATTCCTCTGAGTTCTTGGTTACTATGAGGAAAACCGTTTTCTTTTACCGCACAATCACCAAAATGATATCCTGCCACACTGTTGTCTGAAAAATCAATGGAGCAAGCCAACAATGGGGCAGAAATCTGTGAAATCATGAGCCAAAGAAGTATTTCCTCTCATAATATGCCTTGTTGTTTTGTTATATTGACCAAAAAATCACTTACATGCACACTCTCAGTTCTGGAGATCTCTCAACAGGCCTTATAAATTAATTTTGTGCCCATCACTCCCAATCCCTTTGACTAGCACATGACTCAATACTAAAACCACAAACCAGCTGTTATTTCTACATGAAGGTAACTGAGAACACTATTCATAGTACAGGATTTACCTCCAAGCTACAAAGATGACTTCTTAAGAGTACATTACTATATCCTCACAGAAGCAGGGGGAGAGGGAGTGGAAGAGGGGGGAACCGGGAGAGGGAATATCAATTGAAATGTCAATACATAGAATATCCAATAGAAAATTGGATAAAAAAGGACATAACTTTTTTGTCACTGGATTATGAATTGTTAACCGTATTTTACTTCATACTGCATCTCAATATTAGTGCTTAGCATGTATTTGCTTCTCAACAAATACATAAAAGATGACGGAATAGATGAATGAATCAATAAAGAGTGAATGAATAAAAAATGAAGGTAGGTAGATTTAAAAGAGTATCCTAGGGGTTGGGGATTTAGCTCAGTGGTAGAGCTCTTGCCTAGGAAGCGCAAGGCCCTGGGTTCGGTCTCCAGCTCCGAAAAAAAGAACCAAAAAAAAAAAAAAGAGTATCCTAGCCAGGAGTAGTGGTCTGCATCTTTAATGCCAGTGTTCAGCCAGCAGAAGTAGTTGGATCGCTAGAGTTGGAGACCAGCCTGGACTACTTAGTAAATTTCAGTACAGCTAAGACTGTCTAATAAGACTTTGTTTCAAAAGAAAAAAAACAAAAAATGTTTCCTAAGAGACTTTTCTAAGTATTTGACCTTAGTGTGGCCAGAAAAGGCCATATCTGACTTTCCAAAAGTGAGATTAAACCTAAAAAAAAAATAAGTAGCATTCAAGATGATAAAACGCCAAGCATGAGAATATGTAGCAAGATTATTCCATGATTAAGTACTATTTATCATCTAGTATTCATGGTGGAATAAACTATTCTTGGCTTTCTTGAAAACAGTTTGGTAGAGTGTATTTTCTACATGTAAATTAGACATGTTTTTTGTTTGTTTGGATTTGTTTGGTTTGTTTTGAGACAGTATTTCACTCTGTAGCCCAGGATGGTCAATAACTTACTATTTAGCTGCCTTATTTACCTTTTTTGTGGCTGTGGTAAACAATTTGACAAGAGCAACTTAAGGGAGGAAGGGTCTATTTTGCCTCAGAGTTCAAGGATTCTGTCCATGTTGGTAAGGAAGTCATAGAGTGATGAGTTCCAGGCACCTTGTCATGGTTCATCCACAGCCAAGAAGCAAAGAGCAAGGGATACTTGCTTCTCCTCAGTCCCTCTTCTTCATTTGTATACAGTGGGTGAGTCTTCAAACCCAATTAACATAAGAACATAACATGAGACCCACACAGTTGTCCAGAGGCCCATCTCAAGTCCCCATTCTACCAAGGTGGCAGAACTAAGCATCTTGAACTCGAAGGATTTCTCTTGCCACATCCTCGCAAATGCTGGGATTACACCATGGGCCACCATGTATGACTAAGATGAGTAATTTTTTTAAATAAAGCTTTACAAACTTTAAACAGAGAAGTGATTATCCAAACATGGTAAATATAGTAAGTTCACTCGGTGAAACATTATTGTATAATATGTAGAAAATTGGAATGGGGTTCTACAAGAAAAGAAAAACTTTCCATATACAATCATAGTATCTCTCTAAAAATATGCATGAAAGATGCTTACTTAACAAAATAAATGGGAGCCTTTTCATTTATTGACTGCTCTTGGGGTTTTGCTTATTTGTGTGATTTTCTCTAAAGCAAATAAATGTTCTTTGAGTCCAATTTTAAAAATGTGTAACAGTATACTATCAGTATTCCAGTACATGGGGTTTTAAAATGTAAAATTTGTGGTAAATAAAAGAATGGAAGGTTTCCACTTTTCTGAGTCAATCTTGGGCTTCAAAGAGTTTGTGGATAACAAACAGGGTGACTTTCAATCAGAATACAATTTTTCTTACCATTTTTATTGACTGTGGTTCTGTGTTCCGTAAAATTTAGTGCTTGTAATGAAAATTTTGTCAATAAAAATGAATAAACTTGAGGAGTATAGTTTTGCTTTGATTTATATAAGTAGCAGGCATCTTATAACCTCAATTAAAAACTGCGAGGCTCAGGAAGTTTTAGTGACATGGGCTAAGATGCTGAATTTAATAGAATTGGTGGCAAACCTTGTTGGCTTTGTGATCTTTCAAGTTCAAACTCCTCAAGCCATAACTAAAGATGTGCTTTGCCTTAAACTATTTCATCAGGCACCCATGTAAACCAGACATTGTTCTAAACTCTGTACGCCATTAAGTCCATCAACTGGACATGGAGTTGTATGTGACAGATCTGTTTTCCCACTTAAGCCACCAATGATGATCCAATATTCAGAGTTACTTTTGATAGATAATTTACTTTTACTTATATCTAATGACCTCAATAAGCCCAATGTAGGAACTCACTCTTCTCCAAGGTAAGAATAAAAAATTGTTAGAGCTAGGTAAAATATAATTTCTATAAAACGACAACATGATAAAGTACAATTTTTTGGTTTATTGAAGAATGACTTATGTACCATAAACTATATCTGTTTTAGAGGTGAAGTTCAATAATGTTCAACACAATTCGCACACCTGTACCACAGTGCTACCATGGACACAGAGAATGAACATACACCTTTAAATTTTCTTCATCCCACTGGAAATCAACTTCATCTGCAACAGATGATCTGCCTTTATTGTCATATTCACTTTGTCTTTTAAGTAATTAGCTATTCAGATTACTCTGAAGGCATCCATTTAGGATGGTTTTCTATAGGTTGTACTATCAACGTGAATACACAGTTAGCCAATAGCTAGCATTTGATATGCAGTTGTGAGCCCTATAAAATGCTAGAAAGGTCTGAACCTCAGTTTATCAGCCAAATAGTTACCAGACTACCTTCAGAGAAGGTGACTTGTCCTTACTACTAGAATGGGTTAGAGACATCCATAGGCTACTGGTCTTCTTCCTAGCCAGGGTTTTGTATGAAAGAAAGTGTATCTCTTCTCTTTTTTTTCTTATAAAATATATTTTAAAATGTGACCCTTAAGGAAATAGTGACTCTGCTTCAAAAATGATAGTCTAGATGGCCTGTAACATGTCAGCTGATGGATATTTATGACCAGACAGGAAAGGACTCAGCCCCTCTCCTGAGCTGTTACATCAAAATATTGCCTATTGGTTTTCAAGATTTTTCTCCTACTGCAGCAACATGAAAATAATTTGGATATCAGTGCTTTTGCTTACTGTTGTGTTGTGATTCCCCCCTCTGTTGTCACAAGTATGAATATCAGGTAATGGGCACCATTCATTTTTGTGCTTAGTCGTTTTCCTGGGGTGCAGTGACAGAAGAAATGTATGCATTAAAACAAGCGTGCTGAAAAGCAGCTCTCCTTCTAATTTCAGCCCAGCTGCTGGATTGATGGATACAATCTCTACCACATGCTCCAGGTGGCTTCTAATGCCTGACTCCCTGCAGAAGCCTCTATTTGCACATCTTAAACCACTTATTGGATTTGAACAGGATTTTTCAGCCTGAGTGCAGCAACAGTGTTCACTTGTGTAATATTTGTAAATCCAGGCTTTACATTCCACTCGCCAAATCATCCTCCAAAGACATTCAACGGCGCCTTTGTGCAGCCCCGTGTCTCCTCCTTTAGATTAGACTGTGCCCATTTTGAGTGACTAAAAAGTATACTGATAAATATATTTTCACCATGTTGGCATGTGCAAAGAGAAGTAATTCAATTACCAATCTTCTCAGGTGGTGCTTTTCTCTGTCTCTCAAATTCCTATTCGAGGGGTTGCATTCAAGTGCAAGAAGGTTACTTCGAAAGGCTCTGGTGAACTAGTTCACTTTTGTTTAGATCTCCACTTTCTACTGTACCAGTTTCTTTATATCACTGCACTTAAGACCTTTGCCAGATGTCAATAATACTTTGGCGTGACACCCTTTGGCCTGCAGAATTCAAGGCTGTTGTGCTTACAGCTAGGACTTGCAAATGGTTTGCACAAATGCCCTCTTTGCTCTAAATGCACTAGTGCACAGCCACCTCCGGGCAGACGTTTTCTCTGTCCCTGTATGTAGGCAACATAAACGTTAAGAGTTTCTAAAATAATATCTCTACCTATATATCTATAATGTAATGCAAGTAATATTTCAATAACTTTGGAATACATTACTTTGTTAATAATCAGGAACAACAAATGCCTGTGTTTTATATGTAATGGCCTACATGCGACTATGAAACTGAGCCACGAGGAAATAATACTTTAGAACTAGGTACACTAACTAGAATTAATTTCTTAATTACTCATTTGCAGCTCCGAGCCTTAGTTTTTGTTCTAAATGTTCTTTTCTTTGAATCCTCCAGCAATCTGCTGAGCTATAGAAACAAGAATGATGATTACCGTGGCTTCGGAATGTCCTTCACTGAACTCTCTCAAGTGCAGACTGAGCATGCGTGGGCATCAGTAGATGACATGTAATAAACCAAGGAATCAAAACGTCCTGTGCAAAGAGAGATCCACATTCTACAATGGATATTTCCCCTCCTAACAGCTAGATTTAACATTGACTTTCTGGAAAATCCTGAAACGGTATATGATGTTACTCAAAATATCCAGCAAGCACATTTTACAATATTCACTATGTACAAAAGTCCTAGAAAATTGTAACTATGTTAAGACCCTTTGTAGTTAGAGGGAAACTCATTAATAAAATCAGAGTAAAACCAACCCTCGTCATAGGAAAAATAAGCAAGACACGTATGAGTTCTTAAATATCTTTCCATCTTAAGCATTGGCTCTGTGTACATAGACATAGTCATACACTCGCTGCACATAAGTTCTAGTAGAAGGGCAGGACATTTTTAGAGCAGATTGTGGTACCAGCTCTGGCCTGTAGTTTAGCTGCACACGTGGGTGTTGATATCTGGTACACCTTGTTCTCACTTTACTCCTCTTGCTTTACCTTGCCTTCTGTATTCTGACTTCTCATCAGGTAGTCAGAAATATATTGACTCTACTTTAATAATGTCACCTGATTTGGCACTACAAAAGCACACGCTGCAAGAATGAAAAGTTACTGGTAAACAGATTAAGCAAATAAGACTTTGCATTTGTTTCTATCTGAGTCTCAGTCACAGCAAAGATGAAGTTCAATTAGGACTCAGTTCTCTGCCTGACAGGGTTGAGCACAGCTAAGAGGCTTCTCTTCAGGCTGAGTCTCTCTCTGCCATTCAGAAGTATCTCCATCATCGCTGAGTCTATACCACAGCCTTAGACAGCAATCCTCTTCCCTATCACCTCACGTGGGATGGCACAGTACTTCTGTCACATTCCCTCCTCAAATGACAGTCACTTAAGTGAACTGTCCCGATGAATCTGGCTATGTGCCTCTGCCATCCGTGTATTTTTAGCCCCTCTACAGATATTCTCCTACCCTACTTTTCTCCAGTCTCATGATAACGATTGTTAGACACGTTCAACTCCAGCAAGGACAGGCCCACAAGCCTCTCTGAGAGTGGCACGCTCATCACCTCATATCACTCAGCGGCATACCAGTGCTTCTCATTCAGAATAGCCCAGACAAATGGCTAAGTTTCCTGACTAAAGACAAGAAAGCAAAGTAGGAGGGCAGAACCCTACAATTACACCACTGTCACAGCAAAGATAACAACATCATGACATTGCAAGATGGCCCCATATTCTGGCATGACTATATTGCTGTCAATAGGACAGAATTCTTTATTTCTGAGGATTGTTATAAATTGCATTTTTTTAGTTGCACTACACGATGCTCCTTGATTTTCCTTAAAATACCATAACTTCTAACAATACACCGACAAGATTACCTTGGAAGGACAAAGTGATTTTTGTGGTATGTGATCATTATCAGTTAAAGCACAGAGAGAGGAAAGAAAGGAGGGAGGGAAAGAGGGAAGAAGGGAGAGGTAGAGGGAGTGGGAGAGGAAGAGGAAGAGGAGAAAGAGAGAAAAACATACATTATAGAAAGAACATCGTGAAGGAAAGAAGCAGGCAGTCACAGAACTCCAGATTTTCTTCATTGACCATGGCATTACTGTGCTATCTGGAACAGCATGTGGTGTCACTTCAAGCCTTCATGAAGTGACTAATCAAAGAACCAAATTCCATTTCTACTCTTCATGTTTACACAGACCCATGCTGACGAAGGGTACATTAGAGAGACAGAATGTAGTCACACAAATGGTGATCTATTATGAAAATGGCTCCCTAGGTTGCTAACTAAGGAGCAACCTGGACTTTCCCATCCTGCTGTCTGGAATTTCAGTTTTCCGTAATGTTTAATATTTGTGCAAGGAAGACCCTTCTGAAGGGCTGTCTATAGCAAGTCTGAGAAATACCTCATACCATGGCCAGTGGCAAGTTGAATTAAAGCAAGAAGGTACTTCAGGCATGCTTATAAAAAAGAGGAAATGCTGGAGAGATGGCTCAGTGGTTAAGGGCACTGACTGCTCTTCCAGAGGTCCTGAGTTCAAATCCCAGCAACCACATGGTGGCTCATAAAAAAGAGGAAATGCAGGTTTTTGAAGCGCTGCTGGATATTTCTGCAGGGAAAGTGCTGGAGTCGCAGTGGATGCGGAAAATCAGGGCTCGATAGAGTCCATAAACCGAACAACCCAGAAAGAGTAACGGACACAAATAGAAGTCAAGTAAAGCTAATTTAATGAATAAAGATGGTTTAATATAAATAAATTTCAAACGTTCAGGCTGGGAAGAAGCCACAGAGCAAATTGGAGTGCATGTGAGATTTGCTATAAGAAAATAAATGTGGTAGAGGTTGTCTAAGGATTGGAAAAACAAATGTTTTGAGGAATCATCCTAAGCCTTCCTCAGGCTGCCTCACCTCATTCTCCTCACAGCAGCTTTACCGAGCCTCGTGTAGTAGTGCTATATCCAGGTGGAGTACAGGATGTTACAGAACGTTCTCATTGTTTGGGTAAACATCTCCGCCAGCTGTGTTTGGGAATAGCATGTGTCTCTTACTTTTCCATCCACACTCTTCCCCAGCACATTTCTTCTTCCTTAGCCACGGTGAGTGGCAACGTCCAAGATGACTGCTGTCACCCAGCTTGCACCCGAGTTGTCTCAGTGGCTAATTACCTGCAGTCCGTGACTGACAAAGAACAGAAAAATGCTGTGGCCCTGAACTCCAGAGTTCTTCATTTCTGTGATTATCATCTATACTGTATTAACCTCTGCTAAGAAAAACTCCATTACCATAAAGCTGCAATCTCGAAACTGTCTTCTGCAGAGTTTTAAGATTTGAATTTCATATTCCTTTATATACTTTATCATCTCATACTTAAATTACCTATATGTTCTTTAAGAATTTTTTGAGTCAGAGCCTCATGGGTCCCATCTTGAACTGTGAGTCTCTTGTCACTGGCTCCTTGCTGCTGGGAATAAAGACATAACCCCCCCCCCTCAGGAATAGTCAACCTCTGGAGACTAAAGAATACAAATACTCATATCATGTCCAATGATTGTCATAGCCAGCTAATTGCACACTAAGGGACATTATTATTTATCCATCTAATGCCTGGCTATGAACTTACTGAATAGTCTTAGAGGACCTATGTACAGATCCTGACCTAGGAATTTCTGCAGTAGTAGCTGGATCTCCATGTCTCATGTGCCCTTTGCTACCAGAGTAGTGTACCAAGACTGCTGCGGCTTTATTTTTTCCACCATCTAAATTACTTTTAATCATTTAGTTTTAAATGCTTCTTGAGCCTAGGTTGATGGCAAAGATTCAAACGTCAAGACTGTGCACTACGGGAGTGAATCAAAATGGTCAAATGATTAGAAGAAGATATTTTTTAAAGCCCCAAATAGGATTTTCATGAAACTGAACCCCAGGCTTTCATCCATAGGGTCCCTGGTAAAGAGCTTACATTGCATTACAAATGTCTGAGTCTTTTCTTCTGACAGCTCTGCCTGCGCAGTGTACACCATCCCCCTCTCTCCCTATGTAGCTGACATGCTTCCATGCATAAAAATTAATGTTCCCATTTCAACTGTCTCGTTTGGCAGGAGCAAGTTTGCAAGCCAAAGCAAACACGAAGGAGGGAAAGAAATAAAGCACAAACAAGAAGGATGAAGAGTGCACTTGGGACTCTGCAAGCTGAGAAGTAGTGTTTCATGCCTTATAACAACCAATAAATTGCTGTTGTCATTTTTGAAATGGATACCAACCTGATGCACAGGCCACAGTAATTATTAAGGCAAAAGTAAATACCTTTAAAATCAGAAACAAGTATTAAAGCTTACATCAAAATTATAAGGAAATGGGGAATGAGGTTGGAGAAGCATGAGGACCTGGACTTGAATATCTATCTCTCACTTAAAACATTAACCATGGTAGCACACATCTGTCGACCCAGAGCTGGGGAGACACAGACAGGTAGCTCATGGCGTTCACTGGCTAACTAGCCTAGCAAAATTGGTCAGCTGTGGGTACAATGAAATACTGAAGTAAAGAGCAATGTTTGTAGACACCTGATATTTTCCTTTGACCCCCATAAACATGCTCACACAGGTTGTTCTGCATGCAAAAGTGTAGTGTACTCCAAATACACACAAATTATGAGGGTATAAATATTATGTATGTTGTGTGACTTTATCTTTTCCATGGAGTATTTCTTCTCTTAAAATTTCACTTAGAAATTTTCTATTAATTATATCCTGTCTATCTATCTATCTATCTATCTATCTATCTATCTATCTATCTATCCATTCATCTGTCTCTGTCTACACACACACACACACACACACACACACACACACACACACACACACTCACTTGACATTAATCTACTATGAACTTTACGAAGCATCAATTCTAAGTTACTTCATTCACAGGCCTCAACCAAGCACAGTGCTTACGCCAGAATCATGCATTTCCCCATGTTTTCTAAAACTGTGACAGCTTCAGAAAGTGTGCTGTGTGCCTCTACTTACAGAGAAGTGTCAGTGTGAATGTAATTTGCTTGCATAATCATAGTAGCCTGAGACACAACAGCAGGAGGAGCATATTACATAAAAATAAGTAACGTATAATTTTAAAAATATAAATAATGTAAATAATATAGAGTTTAACAATTATTCACACTTGGACTGCACAGTGAAACCATTTACCATTTAACTAAGCATTTAATAGAATTAGTTAATCGCTAACATTGCAATTATGGAAAAATCAATATTTAAACCATCCACATATATAATATTTAGTATATGTGTATATATGTGTGTATAGTGACAAAATAATTATCTGGAAATAGCTATCTATCTTGAGTAAAAGGAGAAAGAAAACATTTTGGGGAAACACCTGGAGATGGAGGTAAAACATAAACGGATTGCTCAGTTTAGGCCAATGGGCACAGAGTGACTCTGGATTTATACATGGCCCTGCTCACCCAGTGTTCTTACAGATCCTAGCAATAAGATGCATGCTTCTCCAAAGGAAAACAGATTGAAAATTTATATTTCTTTCTATCACATCCTATTCTCTTAAGGAGTTGAAGCAAAATAAGTGGCAGAATGAAAGGCCCAGTATTTTATCCCTAAGTATGTGGACCTATAACTCCAGCAGTAAAACTTTCAAAATCCAACGACCCTTTTTATGTGTACTTTTATTTGTCTTGTGTTCCAATCGAATTGCAAAGAAAGTCTATAAAGGAGTTTCATTCTGTAATTTTAGCACTCCATTCAGGTTGTCAAAATAATGAAGGAATGGATATAGTTTTAAAGAACCATGTCTGGCTGCCATTAGAGTACATAGAAAATTTATTTACTGAAAGAGATGCATTGATAAACAAATATTATCTGGAGTTAACAGGGCAAAGGTAAATAGAATACACAAGGTTTGGATATTTATTTATTTATTTATCTGTCTATTTATTTATTTATTTTTGCATCATTTCATTTGTCTTCTACCCCCAGGGCCTTAGAATTTTGTTTAAGGTCAAAGTTTGGTTGATTGAATGAATAGTAAATGTTTCTAGTATACTGCATCACAATTTAAAGTTTCTTTTAATACTTCTATAATTCTTATAGGAATACATGAATAGATCATGTTTAATTTCAACTTCAGAATAAGTGACACCATTGTATGGACCGTGAATTGGTGTGTTTGAGAACATATAGACAGGGCATCATGGGGAAATGATATGGACACAAATCGACTCACAGCACTTGTAACCAACCAGCAATTCCGTGATGGTGTGGTTTTGACAGAAGGTAAGAGCACTGAGGTAAGAATGGGGAGAACGTGTGCCTGTAGTGTTTGTAGCATTGGCCCTCAGATTTGGCCTAGGAACTTTCACTTCCTTGTTACTTCGTTTGGTTCTTTCCTGGCTAAGACCCGGTAGCTGTGACCACTTGTTACATTTCTGCCACAATGTCCTCTACGGGCATTTCTTTTGGTCCTATAATATAAACAATAGGATTAGGTCATCTTTAAAATATAAACAATCATAGTCTCTGCTCCAGTGGAGAGGAAATTTCCTCCAGTCTCCTGCTGGTATATGAACCCAAAGAACACATTCTAAGCTTACCTGGGAAGCATAAACTCAGTCTAAGAAGGGAACTCTGAGGATATAAAATAAGATTGTTTTTAAAATTCCTCAGTTTTCTCTGTTTTCTCACTCCTGCCTGAGAGAGCCGGAGGGAGTTCAAGGTCAAGTACAACTACCTAGGAATTCATTAAACTGAGGAAACCACCATTCCTCCTCCAATCAAAAAGGGAGATTTTTCTGCCTTCTCAAAGGCTGTGTCCTTCAAAGCTATCTCAGTTCATGAAACTCCAAAAACATGTACATCCCCTCATGTCCTCTACCAGGCGACTTTAAGTGACAGTAAATGACTTTACACTGTTGGCACAGACAAAGTTAAAGAAAACTTAGTTCTACTACAAATGTCTCCCAACTCAAATCATTTAAATGTGTGCCCACGGGACATGATTTTTTAAACCTTTGTATAATTTATCATAGAAAGTAGAGATGACATCTCCCCTGAACAAAACCAACTCACGATGAAGGTTGCAAGAGTGTTTAAAGTGTTATGTTATCCCTCACCATTCTCCAACTGCGGTGTGTAGCAATTTATCCCCTGCTCTCTGTTGTTCATAACTATGCAGGCAATGCCATGTTGACGGGAAATGTGAGCTTGCTCCATGAAAGGGGCCAAGAGCCCCCATAATCATAAGGATAATCATAAGGATTGCTCCATTTGATCAGGAGAACAGAGAATAAGTGATAACAGGCGACCTCCCATGCTCACTGGTAAAATGTACAGAGCTTCTTGCTTAGGTTATTTTTAGAAAGAGCCTTGAGAAAATACCACCACTCGTGATATTAAGGCATCTAAGCAACCTCGTGAATTCTTTGACCCAGTAGCCTTCTGCAGAGAGAGCCCTCGGTCCCTGTGAAGCTTTTTGATGGTTAGGCCCTGTTCTTCATAAAAACTGTAAAGATAGATAAGCAATGACTGACTGTATTTCCTCTGTGTGTGTGTGTGTGTGTGTGTGTGTGTGTGTGTGTGTGTGTGTGTGTGTAAATGCACGCGTGTGCCCATGCGTGCGCACGTGAGGAAGAGAGACGATGTTAAGTATCTTAACATTCTCACCCTTGGGAGGGAATAGGGAGGCAAAGTTTAGAACAGAGGCAGAAGGAACACCCATTCAGAGCCTGCCCCACATGTGGCCCATACATATACAGCCACCCAATTAGACAAGATGGATGAAGCAAAGAAGTGCAGGCCGACAGGAGCCGGATGTAGATCGCTCCTGAGAGACACAGCCAGAATACAGCAAATACAGAGGCGAATGCCTGCAGCAAACCACTGAACTGAGAATAGGACCCCCGTTGAAGGGATCAGAGAAAGAACTGAAAGAGCTTGAAGGGGCTCGAGACCCCATATGTACAACAATGCCAAGCAACCAGAGCTTCCAGGGACTAAGCCACTACCTAAAGACTATACATGGACTGACCCTGGACTCTGACCTCATAGGTAGCAATGAATAGCCTAGTAAGAGCACCAGTGGAAGGGGAAGCCCTGGGTCCTGCTAAGACTGAACCCCCAGTGAACGTGATTGTTGGGGGGAGGGCGACAATGGGGGGAGGATAGGGAGGGGAACACCCATATAAAAGGGGTAGGAGAGGGGTTAGGGGATGTTGGCCCAGAAACCAGGAAGGGGAATAACAATCGAAATGTAAATAAGAAATACTCAAGTTAATAAAGATGAAAAAAAAGTATCTTAACATTCTCTGCTGTATTTCCTTGAGACAAAAAATCTTACTGCGCTTCTTTGGAAATAAAACAGGCTATGCTGACATGAAGGAATATGGACTGTCATCTAAAGCCTTTGGTAAACTTTACCTTTCCAAGCTCAAAGCCTTAACTTCCTTTCGTGTTCAAAATTGAGGGCTGAAGATGACTCCGCCGTTGCTTCTCTTTCCGGAGGACCTGAGTTCAAATGCCATGCTTGCTCACAACGGGTTATAAGTCATGTTCTCGGAGAACCCCACAGGCATTAAGTTCGCACGTACGTGAAAGCAAAAGCACTCATAAAAATAAAATAAAATAAAATCAATTTTGTATATCTTTACATGTCAAGTGTTTTCTAGGCTAGAATATTATGAATTTTGCTTTTTAGACCTTGGAAAACAAGACCAGTGGTCTATGAAGAGAATATTATGATCTATTTTTCTTTAGTAATTTTACTGATAAACGCTTTTAAATTCATAATAGTATACCTATAGCTGATACAAATTCTTGTGGTATGACTCAATACTCATAAAGCTTTATAAAGTGTGTTGCTGTATAGCTTAAGTAGTTGAGGTTCTTTTTTTTATTGGATATCTTTTATTTATATTTCAAATGTTATCCCCTTTCCCACACCCACCCACCTACCCGTTCTCTCTTTTAGCAAAGAGGGAACTAAGGTACTGACAAGTTTAGCAGTCTGCCCTAAAGTCTGCCTGCCCGGGCAGGCAGAGGTGACATGAGGCTAGTGTCCTGCTCAACAGCCTGTGCCCGGACCCTATCTGGGATGTTTGCTTTGTCAATATGCACTGAGTGAGAGACAGAAAGAGTGAATAAATGATTTGTTACATGATTCATAAATCCGATTGACAGGTATTTGATGTCCTATTTTGGGCCAGGAACTACATTTTACCTCCCTTTTGGTAAGACCATTAGGTAGACAATAAGAGAATCTGCGTTAAAGGATGGAAAGTCAGAAACTGAGTGTCCCTGAGCTAAATCCATGAAACCTGTTTTCAATAGAGTCTATTCAAATGGAATTTTTTTAGGAACCTTAACTTTTTTCATTAACTTAAATATTTAATTGGTTTTCTTGATTTATTCTTTAAAACAACCATCTTTGATTATTATTTTATTATTTTTCAAAATAACCAGTTGACTATTAGTAACATAGACTACAATATCTATATAAAGAGGATATGAAAATCAATAACAAGGAAATATTACATATGGTAAAGTGTAAGTTTCAATTTCCATGAATAACATTCTCTACAAAATAGACATTTTCCAGAAAAGTATAATGAGCAAGTTTTACTTAAAGAATGGCACCAACTAAAAATAGAATAATATTAAGAAATCAGAATGTAATTAGAAGGTTTCAGAATTACCAGGTATAGGAAAAATTCTCACTCTGAAAATGTGACACACAGACTTTAACTCAGATTCACATTTGGTTGTTTTGGAGACAGAAGACAAAGGTCTCTTTAAAACGTTAAATATAAAATGCACTATCTGGTTTGTGGTTTGCTAAGAGAGGAGCTCTGATGACCGTATGTCTCAAGAACCCTAGGGACTCCTTCCTTATGCCTCAGCTCTGTCTTTCTCAGCCTTTGGTTCTGGTGACAGTACGTACAAAATTGAAACTCCATTGTGATAAGGGTACTTAAGGAAACATCACTGATGACCAAAAGTTAATATTGTTATATTGTCAGTGAACTAATTCTCAAATATCCTCGCAA